>NW_026000776.1:0-2465 GCF_001458135.2 Marmota marmota marmota | reverse complement strand
GGGGGTTAGAAAGCTGGGTGAAGTTAGAAAGCCAAGAAGGACACTTGGGAGCCACCCACAGCACAAACAGCGAGGGGACCCAGGCCACTCTTTTCCCTCTCAGAGTTCACCTGGCCAGTGCCCAGCTCTTTGGCCTCGACCCAGCTGAGGTGGTCCCTGAGTGGGCGCTGAGCCAAGGCCCTGGCAGACATCCCCAGCAGCCCTGGGGGCACCTCCACCTGAAGGAGAGGGCCTCAGGTTTAAGAGCAACGGGAAGGCCATCAAGGCCCTCCCAGCAACAGAGCTGGGGGCCTGTGCACACCAAGGCCACTGTGGGGAGGGAGGTGGGGTCACCAGTTAGAAGGCAGGCAGTTCCCTGGTGCCATTCAGGTGCTCTCTGTGGCTGTGAATGAGGCACACCCACACCCTGGGTGCGGTGTGCTCTCAGTACAGAGCCCAGGGAGGCCAGGAGTGAAGTGTGCAGGGCAGGTGATGACCACCTGGGGAACTGGGCAGGCCTAAGTCTGCTGCCCTCCCCCCTCCTGGAGGCTGAACTGGGCTTGGAATTTTTCCAGCTCTAACTCCATATATGCCCTGCCTGAGGACAGGGTGCGGTGCCCAGACAACCCAGCTTCCAAGCACACATGGCCTTAGCAGTCCTTCCTGGCTCTCCTGGTAAATAACCCACCTGCAGATGTCTGAGTGCCGGCTCTGGGAGGGGAGCATATTTCCCCCCATTCTCTCAGGCCATTGTTGTCAGCTCCTGAGTACCTAAGGACAGAGGCCCCCCAGAGGGTGGATCCTGCCACCAATCCCATCAGCAGTGGGGGTCCTGGGAGCTGGAGCGGGCAGTCTGCCTGGTGCTGGTGTGAGGGACGGTTTGTCTCCCTCTCCAATCACCGCAGGCCCAGCAGTCCAAGCACCATAAATGTGATGGGGAAACGGGCCTGGAGAGGATCAGGGGTTGCCAGTAGGACGGGTTCTGGCAAAGGCCAGGGCAGGAGTGGGGCAAATCGTGTTTGCCCCAAATGGGTTCAGAGGCTCTGCACCAGAGCCCTGGGCATCCCAGGGGGGCTGCAGTTCGGCCTCACTTACAGAGAGGGTGAGGCTGATGGGTGGAACCAACTGGGGAGGGCGGGGCGTGCGGTGGAGACGGATCGAAGCCATTCATCTTCTGCCAGCCGCGGAGCCATCGCGGCGAGGTGCGCCCGCGATCGATGGCGCTGGAACTCAGGGCTCCAAGGGGCCAGGCGCACCCCAGGCTGGTCCCGCGCCCCCCCAGGCCTTCGTGGGCTTCGTGTTGAGCCGTCAGGTCTCTGGTTTGTGCCATCCCTGGTGCGATGCCTCGTGCATGACGACAAGGCAGATCTAGTGGCTGGCCCAGCTTCGGATCCGTTCGCTCCATCGCGGCGCTTCGCTCGAGCGCGGCGACACCGGCCCTCTCCTTTCCCGTGCGGGGTCGCAGTCTTTCCTTCGGCCTCCTGGCTCCTCCAGCCCAGGAACTGCTCTACAGACAGACTTACTAACTCTGCGGGAAAACGCCGCTCCTGATTTAGCGTTCACAGCGCGTTGAGCGAGGACGACGCAGGCCCTGCCTGCACCTCCTCCTTAGTTCCCAGCGGCTACCGCCTGCCTGCCGAGCCCTCACCTTCCTGTGCCCCGTGGCCCCTGCCTCAAGTGGCTGCCCCTGCGTCCTTAAGCCTGGCTGTGTGGGGTGTCACAGAAGAGATCTGCCCCAGGACCTGCCATCAACGACCCCCTCACACTCAGGAGCTCCCTGAGGTCACCGTGGGACCTCAGGACCTCACACCCGAGAGACAGTGAATGAAATGGCTGCAAGGCAGCGATATCCCTTCATCTGGCTTTAGATGTCCCATTCTAAAAGGCACAGGAGATGTCTCAGTGGTCTGAGATTCCCAGAGACCTTGGCTGGAGAACAGCACGGATCCACAACGGGCTGCTGGCCCCGGTGCTTGGAGGGTAAGGGGCAGAGACATGCATTGGCCATGGCCTGCTGTGGGGAACTGCTGGACTCAGGGCATGGCTGCCAGCAGCTGTGCAGGTCCATGGAGGACTGGCAGAGATGTGCCCATGACTGGATGAGACCAGAACAAGAACGAGAGAGACCAAAGCCAGGGACACCAAGCCTAAAGAGGGCACAGCGGGGAAGGGGGAGGGAGGAGAGATGGGTCTGACGTTTGCCTGTGGATATCCCTCTACCCTCTATGGCCATGGACCAGGATTAAGGCTTTTGAAAGTAAAATCATTTCACTGAAGTGTACCATCAATCTTCCGCCCCACCAAAGCCCAGGGAAAACAGTTTTTGTTTCGTTTTCTTTTTCCCATTTTGTGGCACTGAAGATTGGACCCAGGGCCCCACCGTTTAATGCTAGGCAAACAGGTGCTCCCCACGGTTAAGGGCAGTTCCCACACTGCGAGGGTTCCCAGACTCCAGGCCTGGAGGGACTGAGAAGTGGGGGGGGGGG
>NW_026000775.1:0-2465 GCF_001458135.2 Marmota marmota marmota | reverse complement strand
GTTTAGGGTTATGGTTTGAATTAGAGTTAAGGTTAGTTTTAGAGTAAAGACAGGGTTAGGTTTAGGGTTCAGGTTTAGGGTAATTGATAGTTTTGGAGATAGTGATAGGGTTAGGGTTAGTCCTAGGGTTAGCATTAGGATAAGGGTTATATTGAGGGTAATGAATACAGTTAGAGTTAAGGTTAGAGCTAGGGTTATGGTTAAGATTAGGTCTTGGGTTAGGGTTAGGGTGAGGGTTAGGATTAAGGCTAGGTTTACCACTCAGATGAGGGTTTGTGTTAGGGCTAGGGCTAGAATTAACACTAGGGCTAATGTCAGGTCTACCATTATGGTTAAGTGTAGTTGTAGTATTTGGTTATGAATAGGTCTACTGTAAGGGTGAGATTTAGAGTAAAGGTCAGGTTTAGAGCTAGGTGGTCAGGATTAGGGATTGGTTTTGGTTAAGGTTTAGGGTTAAGTCTTGAATTAGCATTAGGTTTAGGGTAATGGATGTGGTTAGGTTTAGGGTTCAGGTTAGGTTTACGGTTTTGAATAGCCTTAGGGATAGCTATACAGTTAGGTTTAGTCCTATTGTTAACATTTGTGATAGGCTTACATTTAGGTAAAAGAATTACAGCTAGAGTTAGAGCTACATTTATGGTTAAGATTAGGGCTAGTGTTAAGGTTAGGGTTAGGGTTATGATTAGGCTTAGGGTTAGGGTTAGGGTTAGGTTTAGGGTAAGTTGCATGGTTGGAGCTAGATTTAGGGCTAGGGCGAGGGTTAGGGTTAGAGCAGGTCTAGGGTAATTGTTAGGGTTAGGGCTACGTTTAGCATTATGGTTAGGGTTAGAGTTTTGGGAATGGATAGAGTTAGAACTAGGGCTTGGGCAATGGTTACAGTTAAAATTAGGGTTAAAGTTAGGATTAGGGTTAGGTTAATGTTTAGGGTTAGGATTAAGGCTCAGTTTAGATGTAGTGTTAGGGTTAGAGTTACTTTATTCAAATTTCTTTGATACAATTCAGGATTCATATTTAACTAACCTTATTCTGTTTCTCAGGTTTAGGCCTTTTGGTTCAACTATTTGGTGTCAAGAACAGTTAGTATTTTCATTTTATCTCATTTTGACGTTTACAAGTAAATGTAAATGGACCTGCAAACCAAACAGGGTTTGTGCTAGCTGCTTGAAGCTGCAACACACCCTCAAATCTTTTGGGGGACACTGTGGTATGTTCCTTGTAAGTGTAGGCCTAAGCTGAAGCATGCAAAAACAACTTTATCCAAGAGTCTTTTAGGAGAAAACAGGGAATATGCATGCACTGAAATTCCTCCTATAATTATTTTGTCAGATATGTTTGATACTGAGTAGGATTCACTATTTAGCATGCTCCACAAGGCTCTCCAAGTGTGGGACTTCTAGGATCAATGGTTCTCTAATCAGGTTAAGGTTAGTGTTAGATTTAGGGTTAGGGCTAGGGTTAGATGTAGTGTTATGGTGAGAGTAAGCTTTGTACAAATTTCTTTGATACTTGGAAGGAGTCATCTTTTACCTAGCCTTAATATGCTCCTCAGGTTTCGGACTTCTCATTTCAATGGTTTTCTAACAGGGACACTCTGTATTTTAAGGTTTCACTTCATATTGACCCATATAGGTAAATGAAAATGGAGGTTGAAATCAAGCTGGGTTGGTGCTAGCTGCTTGAAACTTCAGACACTGAATCAGTTCTCTGTGGGACCTTTCTGGTTTGTTCCTTGTGAAAGTAGCCCTAAGATGAAGATGGCAAAACCAACTTTATACGAGACCCCTTTAGCAGAAAACAGAGAAATATGCATGAACTGAAACACCACCTCAATTATTTGATTATATTTCCTTGATATTGCATAGGATTCATCTGATAGATTATCCCACTAGGCCCCCCAAGTTTGGGACTTCTAGGATTAACAGTTTTTCAAACAGGTTAGGGTTTGTGTTAAGGTTAGTGTTGGGGCTAGTGTTAGAGCTAGTATTAGGGTTAGAGTTAGTTTTGTTCAAATTTCTTTGATACTTGGAAGGAGTCATCTTTTACCTAGCCTTAATATGCTCCTCAGGTTTCGGACTTCTCATTTCAATGGTTTTCTAACAGGGACACTCTGTATTTTAAGGTTTCACTTCATATTGACCCATATAGGTAAATGAAAATGGAGGTTGAAATCAAGCTGGGTTGGTGCTAGCTGCTTGAAACTTCAGACACTGAATCAGTTCTCTGTGGGACCTTTCTGGTTTGTTCCTTGTGAAAGTAGCCCTAAGATGAAGATGGCAAAACCAACTTTATACGAGACCCCTTTAGCAGAAAACAGAGAAATATGCATGAACTGAAACACCACCTCAATTATTTGATTATATTTCCTTGATATTGCATAGGATTCATCTGATAGATTATCCCACTAGGCCCCCCAAGTTTGGGACTTCTAGGATTAACAGTTTTTCAAACAGGTTAGGGTTTGTGTT
>NW_026000774.1:0-2465 GCF_001458135.2 Marmota marmota marmota | reverse complement strand
TGGTTAAAGAACCAGTATTGTGATTTTGCCAGCTTCAGAGAGCAACTAGTCCACTTCAGAATTGGGAAGTAACCACAGGATGAATTCAGGGACACAAGAGGACCACAGTCAGATGAACTAGAGCTAAATCTCCATTGATCATTTGACTTTCATAAGCCCCTACTCTGACTGGTAGACCCTAGTGGTGTTTTATGTCTCCTGAAATTAGTATCTATTCATAGAATATCTCGTAGTTCCCCAAAGTTCTGAGTATTTCCTTTTCCCAATGTACAGTTACTATCCTGCTAAAAAATCTTAGTTCTTTTTGGGTAAGGTTAGAAGAAAGATTGACACTATAATTTCAGATAATTCTGAGTCTTTTTCTCAAGGGGACTAAGGATCCCATTCATTGAAGTGGTTCTGGGTCTATAAACTGGCTCAAGTCAGGAATTATTGTAGTACCATCACTATATGTTTTCATGATTCAAGGTAGACTTTTGTTCACATGGCATAAAACTTTTCTGCTTAAACGGATCAAGCAAGAATTTAATAGACTTATCTACTTCGCTTCTAGGAACTCTGTGATCAACTATTAAATATCATAGATTTGTACAAAGCAGATAATTCTGATTGGTACTTTCTGTTGTACATTATGGTAACCTTGCCCAACTTATGTTTTGATTCCACTTGGCCCTTGCTTCCCCTGGATCTACTTATTTCCATTTCATTTAGGTTTCTCAATTGAATGAATACAGTATGCACTTTTGGGCCTGATCCACATAGAGGAGCAATCGTAGAGCTCTTCAGTAATACTGGAACACCATACACAAATTTGTTTCTCACAGTAATAGTGGAAGGTAAGTGTTCTAGTTGGGATAAGTAGAATGAGTAGGTCTTCTTCTAGTTTGGATGAGTTGGTCTTAAATGACAAATCCACTCTAATGTTCTAAGCTTCCTAAATCTTTGTATCCCTTCCTCTACATTAATCCAAAGCAGGCCTCACATTTATAATTTAGTCACTATGGGGCATCTTTTGGCCCATGTTTAAACTAAGCAACTGATTCCTACTACTCAACCTGCAATATTAAATGCAAAATATCTTAACTGCTATCTATAAATTCAGCCTGATAAAATTTTATGATCCTTCTATCATCATCTTGCACCTTCAGTATTCATTTCCACTCATGTATTCCATATTTCTGTTCATATAAATTAAAAACTCAAGTAGCTCTTTTAGCATATAGTGAAATTCCACATGGGTTAAAATTTTTCCACATTTTTAATTGGTGGATTATAGTTTTATATAATAATGGGACTTGTTGCATGTTTATACATTTACACAATATAACAATATAATTTGTTCCTCACCTTTAAGAGGCTGCTGGGACTTGAATCTAATTATGCGTTTATATGAAAGAGGGGTGGTAGGGATGGATCCTGAAGAGACTCCCATAGTTTTACATGGCAACCACCCCAGAGTAGGCCATTACAATTTCCTCAATGGTGAGGGGTTTATAATCCCCTCAGATTAGGTGGAAGGAAAGGCCCACTTCCACTGGGAATGGGGAGCCCTCACTCATTGGAAAAAAAGAATCATCAGAATTTAGGGGCTCAATGTCCTCAGCTTCATCAGGCCCCTCAAACATCTCAATTTCAACTTATAGGATCCCACTTTTCTCAATCAATATCCTCACTTTAACAGTAGTCATCTTGTGAGTCTGGGTGTTCAACTTGTGTTGTAATTTGGCCAACTGGAGGATGGTATTTTGCATTTGATTTTCAAAAATCACATTCCTGAAGCTACAGGTGATTAAAGCACCCTTACCTTAAGGGCATACATGAAAACTTTTAGGTCATTTATGCAGTTCTTGAGTTGGAAATTTGAATTTATAAATAAATCCTTTTCATTTATCACTTTGTCCACAGACATTAGGAGCAAATCACCAAAATCATTATATTCTTGATTTCTGAAAAATGTTCAGTGCATTTTATATTTGGAGTATCCAATAGAGATATTTTGCATATCTCTATTGCCAGACTATGATATGTACTATCAGTACGCTGTTTACTACTGTGAATAGAGTCTTTAGTATCTTTATATCTAGTAAGATTAGAAAGCTGATTCAAGAAAACCCAGAACCAATTCAGAAAACTCAGTCCTACAATTTTGTTCCTTAGGAACAACTTTTGCCTTAAAATCTGTGTTTGCATGTGTGCATGTGTTTTTATTTTGGCGGGGGGAGCCGGTACTAGAGATTGAACTCCGGGGCACTTGACCACTGAGCTACATACATCCCAGTCCTATTTTGTATTTAGAGATAGGGTGTCACCGAGTTGCATAGTGCCTTGCTTTTGCTGAGGCAGCCTTTGAAGTTGCCATCCTCCTGCCTCAGCCTCCTAAGCCGCTGGGATTATAGGCATGCACCACACCTTGGCAGTGCATATGTTTTTAACGCATACGTAAATATCAACATAGTTTAATTTTC
>NW_026000773.1:0-2465 GCF_001458135.2 Marmota marmota marmota | reverse complement strand
CGAGAGACACCTCTCACCTGGGAATGGGGGTAACTCCTATACCGCCTCAGCCAGGGTAGAGGGTACTCGCCCCTTCTGGCGGATAACCCTTCCCACAGGGGTGTCTGCAGAGGGGCGGTGCATATACAGCTGCAGCTGGGATAGCAGCGACTCGCCTTCCAGGCTGGAGACCCCTCCCTCCTGGGGGTAGGAGGGGGCTCTTATACCCCCACAACCAGAGTTGAGGCAACTCGCCCCTTCAGTCAGAAGACCCTCCTACTTGGGTGTGGTGCAGAGGAGCTCCTATACTGCTGCAGCCAGTGTAGTAGGGACTACCCCTCCAGGCTGGAGACCACTCCCACCTGAGTGTTGAGGGGATCTTTTATACCACCTTAGCCAGGGTAGAGGAGACTCGCCCATCCAAGTGGTCTACCTCTCCAACCTAGCTGTTGGAGGGAGTTCATAAACCACCATAGCCAGGGTAGAATGCACTTACCTTTCCTGGTGGGAGAACCCTCCCACAAGGGAGCTCATATACGACCACAGCCTGGATAGAGTGGACTCGACCCTCCATGCGGGAGCCCCTCCCACCTGGGTTTCTGTGGGAGCTTGTATACCTCCGCAGCCAGGGTATATGGTACTCACCCCTTCAATCGGGAGACCCCTTTCACCTGTGTGTCCATGGCAGTTTGACTACTGCAGCATACAGGGTAGAGGGGATTTTCTTCTCCAGGCAGGAGACGGCTCCCACCTGTTTGTCAGGGGGATCTCTTACACCACCATAGCCATGGCAGAAGGTACTTTCACCTTCTGGCGAGAGATCCCTCCCACCTTGGTGTTGGTGGGAGCTAGTATACTCCCGTAGCCAGTATAGAAGGAATTCGCCCCTCCAGCAGAAGACTCCATAAACTGGGTATCAGGGGAAGCTTCTATGCCGACAGTCAGGGGAGAGGGGACTCAATCCTTCAGGCAGAAGATCCCATCCGCCTGGTTGTCAGGGATGTTCATATACTGCCAGAGTCAGAGCAGAGGGGATTTGCCAATCTAGGATTGAGACCCCTTTCACCTGTGTATAGGGGGCAGCTCCTATACCACCGCAGCCTAGGTAGAGGGGACTCGCATCTCCAAGCCGATACCAACCCACCTGGGTGTCAGTGGGAGATTCTTTACTGCTCCAGCCAGGTTAGAGGGGACTCACCCCTCCAGGCTAGAGACCCATCCAACCTGGGTGTCAGGGAAAGCTAGTATACCACTGCAGCCAGGGTAGAGGGGAATCGACCTTTCAGGTGGGAGACCCCTCCCATGTTGGTATGGGGGGGAGTTAGTATATCACAACAGCCAGAATAGAGGGGACTCACCCCTCCAAGCAGGAGACCCATCCCACCAGGGTGTCTGGGAGAGCTGGTACACCAACTCACCATGTAAGTGGGAAGTCACCACTCTAGGTGGGAGATGCTTCCAACCTGGGATTCAGTGTGGGGGGGGGCTGGTGTACCTCAGCAGCCAGGTTAGAGGCGACTTGCACCTCCAGGCGACAGACACCTCCACCTGGGAATGGGGGTAACTCCTATACCCCCTTAGACCCGGTAGAGGAGACTCGCCCCTCTTGGTGGAAGACCCCTACCACGTGGGTGTCGGTGGAGCTCATATACCCCATCAGCCAGGGTAGAAGCTACTGGCAGCTCCATGCGAGAGACACCTCCCACCTGGGAATGGGGGTAACTCCTATACAGCCTTAGACACGGTAGAGGGGACTCACCCCTCCAAGCGGATAACCCCTCCCACAGGGGTGTCTGCAGAGGAGGGGGTGCGAATGCACCTACAGCTGGGGTAACAGTGACTCACCTCTCCAGGCAGGAGACCCCTCCCTCCTGGGCGTCCATGAGAGCTTGACTACTGAAGCAGACAGGGTAGAGGAGACTTGCCCCTACAGGCAGGAGATCCCTCAAATCTGGGTGTTGGGGGTTCTCCTATACTGCCACAGCCAGGGAAGAGGAAACATGCCCCTGCAGGCAGAAGACCCCTCCAACCTGGGTTCACTAGGAGCTCTTATATGGCAATAGCTAAAGTAGCAGGGACTCGCCCTTCCCAGCTGGATACTCCTCCCACCTAGGTGACAGGGGAGCTTGTATACCACCAAAGCCAGGGTAGAGGGGACTCACCCATCCAGGAGGGAGAACCCTTCCACCTGGGTGTCCTTGGGAACTCCTATACTGCTGAAGCCAGGGTAGAGGGGACTCACACCTCTAGGCGGTAGAACCCATTCCACCAGGATGTCAGTGGGAGTTCCTACACCGCTGCAGCCAAGGTAGAGCAGACTTGGCCTTCCATTTGGGAGACTCCTCCCACCTGCATGTCTCCCTGGGTGCAGCTCATATATAGCTGCAGCCAGAGTAGTGGGTAATTGCCCCTCCAGGCAGGAGACCCATCCTAAATGGGTGTCTCAAGGAAGTTGTATACCACCAAAGCCAGGGTAGAGGGGACTC
>NW_026000772.1:0-2465 GCF_001458135.2 Marmota marmota marmota | reverse complement strand
GAAAGAAAGAAAGAAAGAAAGAAAGAAAGAAAGAAAGAAAGAAAGAAAGAAAGAAAGAAAGAAAGAAAGAAAGAAAGAAAGAAAGAAAGAAAGATTCCAACACTTTTGAATGTATTAACTTTAACTATAAAAAAAAAAAAAAGGGACTGATTATTGGTAAATGGACCAGGGGGAATTTGACTCAAAAGGTAAGAGTGCAGAGGCAGCAAGCAACAGTCATTCACCCCACCCTTCACAGTCCCCACCCCAAACAGGAGAACCCAAACATCCACACGACATTCCTGAATTGGAAGAACAGCTACTATTTCCAGAGTGTCTATGAAGAGCCATGAAGGCAGGGACTGGGTGCATGAATTCACTGAGTTCTTAGCAGCACCCAGGGAGATAGTTTCCCTTTTTCCCCCTTATATCTGTACTAAAGAAGTTACAGAGAGGTTAGGGAACTGGCTTAGAGTCCCGTAGGCAGTGCCCTCTCAGATTGTGCACATTCCCACACCTGCACCCTCCCCGAAGATGTCTGGCCTTTACATGGTCCTCTGCCACCAGAGCACCGTGGCAGGTTATCCATCTCTGGCAGGGGCCCTCCTGATGAAGAACAAGCCCTTCTTGTTCTCCCACCCTCCTGGGCAGGAGCTGCCCACTCCTCAGCCGATGACCCACACCCAGACACCAACTAGTACCCAATATGTGTACTGATGAGCCCCAAAGTGTTCTGGGATGAGGTTGACTGGCCTCCAAATCCAGGTTGTTCTCATTTGGACTGAGTGGAGTCCACTTCATTACTGGTTCTATTTTTTTTTTTTTAACTGAAAAGACTTTGGGGACTCCAGCCTCAGACCTGCTTTATATGAAGGAGAAAAGGGGTGGGGGAAGTGACTTTGCGGTCAGAGCCGCCAAGTCTGTCTTAGTAGCCTTTAAACCCACCAGTTCACAAATGGGAGAGGGGCAGGAGATGTCCGATCAGGTTTTTTGAGAGTAAAAACGACTCCCGATTTGATTCCCCGTCACTCAAGTCAGTCCGGGCTTATTAAGATGGGCGAGCTCTGGACCAGGCCAGAGTCTCCCTGGACGGGATCCCCGAAGCGGCTCGTGTGTGCCTGAATCTGGAGGAGCTGGGCTTGCTGGGTGGGTCTCGGAGGCACTCTCTCTGTGCCCCACAATGTTGCAGCTTCTCACTGCCCCACAGTCCCTCAAGTCCCCTTTGCCTGCCCACAGCTAGGGGTCGGTGGGGTCTGCACGTTGCTAAATCTTTCTGTCTGGATCCTACCGGGTCCTGGGGACTTGGCGTCTAAGGGCACCCTTTGGCAGCCTCGGGCAGGTCCCAGCAGCAGCGCGGGGGAGGGGAGCTGTCGGCGCCTCTGGGCAAGCTCCTGGAGGGGACCGTTGCGCCCTGGGTCCGCTCTCTTCCCTTCTGCTTTTCCTCTCGGGCCTCTCTTCCTCTCCTTGCCCCCTCAATTTCTTATCCCCACCCCCACATCTCCCTTCTGCCCGCTGCCGGCTTCCCCTCTCGCCCCGGCTTCTCCGTTATTCGTGACTCAGCCCCCGGCCCCGCACCACCGCTGCCACTTGCCGCGTGCAGTTGGAGCGCCGAGAGGAGCCGTCCCTTCCCGCCGGGCTGGGGTCCCGCGCTGTGACCCGGCGGAGGGGACGCGATCTGCAGCCCATCCCCACCCCCACGCTCCCCGCCAGCCCCGGCTGACCCGAGACTCCGCTCGGCGCCACCAGCCCCGTCACAGCGTCTACACTGGCCCAGCGGCCAACAACTCGAACCCCAGGGAGAACTGACCCTGAGAGGTGGCGGCTTGGAGCGTCCCTCTGGGCTTCACCTCCCCGGGGTGGCCGCGGCGGCGGAGCGGCGCGGGGAGCGGAGGTGGCTCTCCGGGGCCAGCCCTGGGTCTCCGGCTGCTGGAGGCGGGTGCGGGCAGCAGGTCGGCGGCGGGACGCTTCGCTGGAGCCGGGTCCGGGGAGCGGGTGGCGGGCGAAGATGCCCGGAACCCGGGCTTGGGCCACCCAGCGGCGGAGACCGAAGCTGCCCAAAGCCCAGTCGCCCCGTCTAGGACCCTCTTCCCCCATTCCGCCTCCTCGCCCTTCCTTCCTATCAGCTAGTTCCACACCCTTAACGTCTTGGCTCTATTTGCTTTCTTATGTCACTCGGCGTTATTGTTGGGTCCCTTTTGATTTAACATTTTCTGCCTTTTCAAGTGGACTTTGGTTTTCTGTCTTTCTTTTGGAAATCGGGTCTCTTCCTCCTTTTCTGCTCACTTCTCCCGGGTTCGGGCTCGTCCCCCGCTTTGGGTTCCTCTCCCCTGCGCCCTTGGCCGTGGGGTTCTCCCCGCGGGCAGCGTCCGCAGCGGGTGACCGGGGCGAGAGAGCAAGTGAGCGAGTGTCCCCCACACCTCGCTCTTCTACTCCTAGTCCCCTTGGGGCCTCCCGGCGTGGACCCGCTAGGAGGCCCCAAGGGGACT
>NW_026000771.1:0-2466 GCF_001458135.2 Marmota marmota marmota | reverse complement strand
CTTGATGGAGGTCATGATGTTTAGAGACACTGTAACCCTCATGAGGCCATGAGGCATTAAGACCAAGACTGAAAAACTCCTGTGGTCATTCTGGAAAAGTAGAATTATATAAAGAATTTGGATCTTTGCTGTTTTTATTAAGATGCTGACCCTGCCCTACATTCTCCAAACTTCAACTGCTAAAGTATTTTCACTAGTTTGTAAAATTATTCTTACTTCTCCTACAAGATGGTTAAGTTGAAGAACCTGGCTGGACTTAGACATGCTGGTATGGTGAAGATGGGCACCATGATGGGTATGAGTGTGCTCTGTGGGACTCTGAGGCAGAGAGGGCTGGGTCCATGGGTGGGTCCCTCCTCCCTGCCTCTTATCCATGCTGTGCCAATGTCCAGAATCTCCAAATGCCTTGGTGAGTTTAAACATCTTCCACTCTTGCTGCCTTCATTTCTGTTTTTACTTCTAAATCATAAACTATCCCTTTGTTTCTTTAAGGCCTCCTCATCCCCCAAGGGTCAGTAACACAGTATTGTGCTTATGTCATGGGCTAGGCTACATGGGCCATGACTACACAGACTCCATTTTGTCTTGAGACTCCAAGTCCTGTAAGAAGTGCTTCTCCCAGGGAACCCCTGACTCTGTGCCCCTCAACAGTGGCTGGCACAGCAGCTTGGCAACACAAAATGGCAATTCTTATACCATGTAAAAATGTTCTTTCCTTTATTCCCATTTTTCTTGGCTAAAGTACCCTGTCAGAGATTAATTGTCTAGATGTTACTAACATTTTTTTAACTTGTACTCAACGAGGGAGGTTTGGGCCCACTTGCTTTACTGCTTATACTTTTAGATCTCATGTCGTTTGTTCATGGTTTTGAATCATAGCAACAACCACTTATGTTTCAATGTGGTTTTGGACTATAAAGGATGTACTCAAACCCCAGGAGGGGGTCAAAGAGTATAGACTTGCAGCCTTCCTTTTGGCCTACCAGCTGGTGAATCTGGAACACCAACTGGTGAATAACGTTTCCGTCTCCTGCTCAAAGATCGACTTGGTGATTTATTACCATCTTGGCTCAACACGTAAAACACAAGAACAGCCTATCCTCAACCAGGAAATACTACAGATCACCCCTCATAGCTCTGGGTGCTGACTGTGTTCTTTAGGCCCAGGAAAACCTGTCCCCCCAAGCAAATGTGAGTTGCCCTGGTTTGACCTGGGATACCTGGACACGGACACACTGAGCCTGTATTGATTGGCCAGGAGGAGCCTCCTGCAGCTGTGCCCAGCCTGCCCAGCCCCACTGATTTGCATGTGCCCACAGCACATCCCACTGCCCTGAGGACTTCTTAAGAGGTGCTCATACCCTGGGCAAGAGTCAGTCCCCGTTAGCACACAGCATGGCCATGAGGGCCGCTGCTCAGCTCCTGGGGATCCTGCTGCTCTGCCTCCCAGGTAAGGAGGGACAGCACTGGGGATTTACTAATCACAGTGTGGTCAGTGCTGCCTGGCTACTCAGGAAAATCCTCTTGTAACATCACTACTTACAAGGATATATATATATATTTTTTATGTTTCCAATGGCAGGTGTCAGATGTGACATCACGATGATCCAGTTTCCATCCTTCTTGTCTATCTCTAGGAGACAGAGTCACCATTACCTGCAGAGCCAGTGAAAACATTAGTGATTATTTATACTGGTATCAGCAGAAACTAGGGCAAGCTCCTAATCCCCTCGTCGATCTTGTAACCAGTTTACAATCTGTGGTCCCCTAGAGGTTCAGTGGCAGTGGATTTACTGTCAACAAAGTAACAGTTATTCTCCCACAGTGACACAGGCCATGACAAAAACCTCCCAGGGAGCAGAAGTGTGAGGCTGGCTGCCCCAGCTGCTCCTCCTGCTGCCTCCACCTGCTGAGGGCACAGCTCAGAGGCAGCCAGGCCCTGAGCACTACAAGGTGGGTCAGTCAGAGGATCCAGGGCTGCTCCTCTGCACCCTGACCATTCAGCTCAGCCCCAGAAGGCAATGAGCTCACTGTTATGATAAAGAAAGTACTTTAAGACCTGAAGAGCCTGAATTAAGCAGTATCAGGGTTTATGAAGCACAAATAGGCCTCTCCAGGTATTCCAAATGGGAATATTTTAGACTTTATTTTTTATACATTTTAAGTCCCCACCAAAATTCTGGTGAAGTACAGAAATCTCCTGTGTATCCCCTGCTCCCACAGCCATTTTATCACCACCCCCAGACTCTGTTGCTTTTGTTACAATTCATCAACCTCTGCCCATGTCTACAGGTCACACCTGGGTCACTTTGTGCATTCTATGGAACTAGCCAATGGTCAGTGACATGTGTCCAAGAGTGTGACCTGGCACAGGGCAGGACCTGCCCTCACACTGTCTGAGCTCCAGCTGCTCCTCAACACCCCTCTCTGCTGCAGACCTTCATCATTTCCCATCCTGTAGTTTCA
>NW_026000770.1:0-2466 GCF_001458135.2 Marmota marmota marmota | reverse complement strand
TAAAAAAAAAAAAAAAAAAAAAAAAAAAAACTAAAATTTTAAAAATGTAAAACATAAAGGAGTGAAATTATGATGGATATTAGCAAAGTAAAGAGACTCTCATAGAAATTAGAAAGTCCATATCGTAAAAAAATAAAATAAAATAAAAAATAAAGTAAAAGGAGTCAGCTAAATCATGCTGACATATTTGTGATAATTGTATGGATTTTTTTCCTATAGAGGATGTTTTTAAAAACTTTTTTTTTTTTTTGAGAAAGAGAGATTTTTTTTTTTTTTTAATATTTATTCTTTAGATTTCAGCGGACACAACATCTTTGTTTGTATGTGGTGCTGAGGATCGAACCCAGGCCGCACGCATGCCAGGCGATCGCGCTACCGCTTGAGCCACATCCCCAGCCCTAAAAACTTTTATTAGGTACATTTTATATAGTAGCACTTTTTAATTTTTAGTTGTAGATTGACATAATAACTTTATCTATCTACCTATTTATTTATTTATATGGTGCTGAGGATTGAATCCAATGCTTCACACATGCTAAGCAAGCACTCTCCCACTGAGTCACAACTCCAGCACTTTTAAAATGGGTTTTTGAATGAACCAATTAATATATTTATGACATTGAATTTATCCTGTATGTTTTATAATTATGTAATTCTCACTTCCATGTTTTTCCTATGAATTGGGTTATTAACCTAAACCATCACCTGATCTCTCAGATATAGTTATCTGTTATGCCTAAAAGTCAGCCTCATTGCATGATGAGGAATAAATATTACTTGAGAATAGTCTTATTATTCTCTTTAAGCATAACCATTAGAGATACCACCACTAGTAAAGTTATCACTTGTTGAAGTTAAGCAAATAAATAATTTTGCAATTAGGCCATAGCTACAAAACACAGGTATTTATTTATATTTAAAAATTAAACCAATAAATGAATATCTCTTCAACATGGAGACAATTATAATTTTCAAACAACCATAAAAGTATTAAACTCATGTTTACAAGTGACATTTTCCCAAAGGAAATTTTTCTAATTGGACTGTTTTACAAACTTCATATGTAATATATTTTACACCATATTGCTTTTTTTAAAAAAATTAATCTCTAGTATATCATATATTTGCTTGCTTTAATTTTAAAAATTATTTTTTATTGTCAGTGCTTGGAACAAACTTAGAGCCTTATGAATTCCAGGTAAGTACTCTACTACTGATCTATACCTACAGCCCCTGATTTACTTTGAAGCAGAGCAATCCCATTATATATAGCCAAGTTTTTTTTTTTTTTTTTTTTTGAGGATCTCCTTAGCCATTCTGAATACACCAAACAGTGACTCAAGCATAGTAAAATCATATGCAGGAGAATGAAGTGAAATTCTGCTTCTTGGGTCTTTAAAGGCTTATATTAGTAAGTACTACAGAATAATATATTATTTATAAAATTAAACAATATATATGTATATATACATATCACATGCAGTTTTTACAAGCAGAGTAATATTGAGTTAAATCTCAAAATGTAACAGTATCATTTAAAGGATGGGCAAAATCTTCATATCCATTACTTTGGTGTTATCAGTGATACAGAATTAAGCCAGGACTGCAGAAGTAAACAATACACTTGGTCTCCCTAACTTGTTCTAATTCAATTAGAGAGAACTGTGTTTCAAATTTGGTTGCTAAGAGGAGACTGTAAGAGAAAAATGAGGCTTATCCATCTTGTCCTATATTAGTATGTCTATTTATGTACACATTATATAATAAATACAAATCAAGAAGAAAATTATGTGAGTTTATTAAAAAAAAATGGAAAGCATTATGAAGTAAAGAGGAAAGAAGAAAAGGTAATGAAATTTCCCAAAATATTGTGTCAGGTCATACAAAGTTCTGTTTTTTTTATTAATGAGAATGTAGTTAAAGAGGTTTATTTTTTCTTTTATATTCAATTTAAAAAGGCTTAAAATATGTTTTTAAATTGTAGTAATTGTGGTCAAATGTTGTTAAGCTTAAAACATGTTATTGTTTCAATGTTTTTCTTCTATATTTTTAAGTGTAAATTGAGGTTCTTTCACACAAGGTGCATGTTTTTCCATATTTTTGGTATGTATCATTTATATAAATTTTGAATGGAATAGAAAATAATTGATATTTTAATCTAACAGCTTTTACCTACCAGAAATAAGCTTTATACAGACCCCCAAAAGGAAAGTTTTTCTGTATTATATTTCATTTGAAATTACATGATTTTAAGTAATCAAATTATTTAAATTTAAACATTACATGTATTTTTACTACCATAAAACCATTTTTTTCATGTTTTTCTACATGATTGTCTGAGCCCTTCTAGTGAAGGTGAGAACATTTGTTTTGAAAGCTATCTCTCTCTCTCTCTCTCATATATATATATATATATATATATATATATATATATATATATATATCTTAAGCAATAATAAAACCTGA
>NW_026000769.1:0-2466 GCF_001458135.2 Marmota marmota marmota | reverse complement strand
TTTTTTTTTTTTTTTTTTTTTTTTTTTTTGTGAAGAAGCTTTTTAGTTTGATGCCATCCCATTATTTGATTTTTTATTTTATTTCTTGTGGCTTAGGAGTCTTCTTCAGGAAGTCAGTTCCTGTGCCAATACATTGAAATGTTGGGCCTACCTTTTATTCTAGTAGGTGCAGGGTTTCTGGTCTAATTCCTAGGTCTTTGCTCCACTTAGAATTGATTTTTATGATAAGGATAAGAGATTGGGATTTACTTTTATTCTATTATATATGGATATCCAGTTTTCCCAGCACCATTTATTGAAGAGTCTATCTTTCCACCAGTGTGTGTATTTGGCACCTTTGTATAGTATGAGGTAACTGTTTTTATAGGGATATGTCTTTGTGTTTTCTATTCTTTTCTTTTGGTCAATGCCATTTTAATTTTGTACGCTTTTGGGGTTGGTTCTATTTTGGGGCCAATGCCATTTTTATTTTGTTGATATAGCTTCGTAGTATACTTTAAGGTCTGGTATTATGATGCTTCCTGCTTTGTATATCTCACTAAGTATTGTTTTAGGTATTCTGGGCCTTTTATTTTTCCGAAAGAATTTCATGACTGCTGTGTTTTTATGAAGAACATCATTGGGATTTTGATGGGAATTGCATTAAATCTGTAGAGTGCTTTTGGTAGTATGGCCATTAAGACTTCAACCCTGACCTTCAGCACAAAATTTAGAAGGTCAACAAAAACTCATTACTTAGCATAAATAATACTTAAATATAGTTTTGCAAATTTATAATCAGTATTACTGATTTGTTTTCCTTTGACATCAGGCTCCAATGTGAATTGCAAAGCATGTGACTGATCTTTAAGTAAAATTTTAATATTTTATTCATGATCAAGTTTTGCATCACCTTTTAATTCATAAGTACTGCAGTAATATATAATTTAGCTTTATCTCAGTGTTTATTATTATTATTTTAAGTTGTGTTTGAAGTAAAACTTTGCCACCTATTCTAGCTTTAATTATGTAAAGAAGGGCTAATTAAATTCTCTAATGACAATTTTTATTAAAATAACTTTTTCTAATTCCATCACTGTGGCTTGACATTTTTTGAGCACCAGCATTAAGAACTAGGACATCCAACTAAAGATAAGTGTTGCTGCAATAACAAATTCCACCAAAAGTTGAGACATAAAAGAACATGAGAGGTCATGTTCCCATACCATCTGCAGCTCTGTTCCACACTGTCTTCACCTTGAGATCCAAATTGAACAAGGAGCCTAAACGTACAACATTTCTAATCTTGTGGAAAAGTGTGCAAGAGATGTCAGAATCACAAGATAGCTCTTACAGCTTATGATAGGAAACAAAAAGATACTTCTGTTTCTAGTCCTTTAAACAAAGCAAGTAGCCAATCTAGAAGAGCTATATAATCTTACATGAGGAAGAGCTATATGATCTCATATTCTGAGAGAATGAATATATTAAACAGTAATGTAATTTACCATGAAGGGATGCCTGTAATAGAGAAGTATTTTTATTTAACCATTTCTCTAAATGAATTATGTGTAACTCATCATTATATTTTCCTTGAATGCTATTTTGTCTAATAAGACAACTATTTACCCTTTCTTTATATTCAAATTTTCTCCCCATACTCCTAATGCCATTCATTTTAACCTGTATATGCCTTTGAAGTGTCTTTTTTAAAAAATTATTATTGTTGGTTGTTCAAAACATTACATAGTTCTTGACATATCATATTTCACACTTTGATTCAAGTGGGTTATGAACTCCCATTTTTACCCCGTATACAGATTGCAGAATCACATCGATTACACATCCACTGATTTACATATTGCCATACTAGTGTCTGTTGTATTCTGCTGCCTTTCCTATCCTCTACTATCCCCCCTCCCCTCCACTCCCCTCCCATCTTCTCTCTCTACCCCATCTACTGTGATTCATTTCTCCCCTTTGTTTTTTTTTCCTTTTTTCCCTTTCCCCTCACTTCCTCTTGTATGTAATTTTGTATAACCATGAGGGTCTACTTCCATTTCCATGCAATTTCCCTTCTCTCTCCCTTTCCCTGCCACCTCTCGTCCCTGTTTAATGTTAATCTTCTTCTCCTGCTCTTCGTCCCTACTCTGTTCTTAGTTACTCTCCTTATATCAAAGAAGACATTTGGCATTTGTTTTTTAGGGATTGGCTAGCTTCACTTAGCATAATCTGCTCTAATGCCATCCATTTCCCTGCAAATTACATGATTTTGTTATTTTTAATGCAGAGTAATACTCCATTGTGTATAAACGCCACATTTTTTTTATCCATTCATCTATTGAAGGGCATTTAGGTTGGTTCCACAGTCTTGCTATTGTGAATTGTGCTGCTATGAACATCAATGTAGCAGTGTCCCTGTAGCATGCTCTTTTTAGGTCTTTAGGGAATAGACCGAGAAGGGGAATAGCTGGGTCAAATGGTGGC
>NW_026000768.1:0-2466 GCF_001458135.2 Marmota marmota marmota | reverse complement strand
AAAAAAAAAAAAAAAAAAAAAAAATGTATACACTATCTTTTTTGTCACAAGAGCTCAGATATGTCCAAGACAAGCTTCAGCTGAGAGGAATTATTTTATTTTTCTATGTTGTTTCTTAAATAAGGAATATCAACACATGAAATACTAAGTTAACATGCCAGAGTGAATCTGATTTATACATCTGCTAAAATTTTTTGATTTTTCTGTTTCAGGCTAGTAAAACAAATACTGCCAAAGGCTCATTAGCCACCTTTGATGCCTTTTTCTTTATCTTACTAAGAAATGAAGGTCAGAGGGGGCTGGGGTTGTGGCTCAGTGGCAGAGCGCTCGCCTAGCACGTGTGAGGTGCTGGGTTCGATCCTCAGCACCACATAAAAATAAATAAAATAAAGGCATTGTGTCCAACTATAACTAAAAAAAAAATTTAAGAAAGAAAAGAAATGAAGGTCATAATCCCCACGACTCAGGAGGAGAAGCAAGAGGATGGCAAATCTGAGACAGCCTCAGTAACTTAGTGAGACCCTCTCTCAAAATGAAACATTTTAAAAAAGAAGTGAAAGTCAGGCATTTTCTCACTCCTCTGATATTTACTTATACCCCCCAAAAAGTAGACTCTTGATTTTGTCCATAGCTGACTCATTTTCCACAAAAGAAATGAAATGAGAGTTCTTATCCCTCTCTGATAAACTAGGTCTGATGGAGTCTTTAAACGATCCTTGTAGAAAATGCTCAGTCTCTCTGGGATGAAATGCTAAGTCTTCCGATGGCTTCCCCTTCCTCCTGGGTTTCTCCGCAGGGTCAGTGCTGTCATTAAGGGAGAGGCAGCTTTGTGCCCTGGTGTCATAAGCATCTGTGTGGGGTGCTCTAAGTCCTCACAGAGCTGTGTCCTGTCATCAGGTGCCGCTCTCCTGCTGGCACTTGCAGTTAAGCTGTAGGGCTGTTGTCACCCACAGCCTGGCCATCTCTGGGTATGCTCTGGAATTTGGTGGCATTCCCTGGCTCACTGGGCCTCACCTGGGCATATCCTCCATCCAGGGTGGTCAGACAGCCTCCCATAGTCTCTTTGTCAAGTCACTTTTCTCTCTGCTGGGGGAACCTGTGGCAGACCCACTGGCCAGCTATCTTGGGCCACTTTAGGGTACGCAGTTGCTTCTCTGCTCCACCACTCTGCTTACACCACACATAGCAGATAGAGATCTGGGAGCCACACTCAGACACTTCCTGTGCCCTGTGTTTATCCACAGCGGCACCTTCTGAGCAGAGTGGACCGAGGGGCAGGACAAGAGTCCTTCCACCCCAGTGTTCCAGCAAAAGACATTCTCTGCCCCCCGTGGGGCTTCCAGGTCCCAGAATGGAGAGATGGGGACACAGAGCTCTCACCTTCCGCCTTTTCTGTCTCTTCTCCTTCCCTTAGAACATGAGGCACAAGGGAATAGTACTTCTCTACTTCCCTCTCATTGCATCTGCCTGCTCCCTGACCCAGCACTAAGCCCCACGAGAGACAGTGGCACTTTCTCCACCTGGGATGGGACTCCTCCTCCGTCCTAAGTGCATAAGTGGGAAGGGCTGAAGGAATTTAGAAAGGCTTCTCCTGTGGCAATAATCTATTTGGCAAGTTTTAAATCTGGCTTTAAAATCCTCTGTTGAGTGTCAGAAAGTCATTACCACCTGCTTCTTAACTTGCTCTCTTCTCTAACAATCCTGTCTCCCCTGGGGATTGGATGCTTCGTGCCAATTAGGGACAAGGTTGTCACTCGGAAAGGCTGCAGGAGAAAGCAGAGTCCATCTGGAAACCTGATCCTAGGACAGTCAGGACAGTCAAATCTTACTTGGCTTCTGTGTGGTGTCTGCTCAAAAGGCTGCAACTTGTCATAAAGTGCAAAGAACAAAAGGATTGTCATCTCTGAAAGAAACAGCAGACACTGACACACACTGTTCATGAAGAGACTTCTCTCACAGATTTCCTTGCTGTGGCTCAGATATGTTTATGAAAAACAGACCTGTCATTGTTTTGTTGGTTTCTTTTTTAGGCGGGAGAGGAAGTTTGGGGACTTGATGGGGCAAGGCACATTAACTGCTTTTTTTTCACAAAGGGTATTTCCCTGGGCCATGAATATACCCTCAAGATGAAATCTGAGCTGGCTACCTTGCACAAAGCACCAGTCTTTCTAATCTGTGGCTTTAAGGGCAATATTTTGGTATTAAATTTGTTTCCTTGTTTTCTCCATTATTGAAATGAAAGGGCAGAACAAGTCTATAACAATCGAGAATGTTCATGCCAAGAGCTCTCCAGAGTCCAATCTTACCTGAGGCCCGACGGTTTTCTTTTTTTCTGTAGAGAGCCAGAAAGATGAGAATGATCGCAATGAGGAACAAAAAATACTCACCGAGATGATGCAAGTGATTGAGCAAAGGGACAAACTCGTGGACTCCTTAGAGGAACAGCGTGTCAAAGAAAAGGCGGAA
>NW_026000767.1:0-2466 GCF_001458135.2 Marmota marmota marmota | reverse complement strand
GAGGAGGAGGAGGAGGAGGAGGAAAGAAAAGAAAAGAGCAAAGAAAAACTTTCCAAAGCAATAGTAAGACGGTGTAACAGAAATAAAATTAGTGTAATGGATTCAGAATAGAAAGATCCATTCATGCATGATAAAAATGAAGAAGACAGAGATGATCAAAAACCACATTTTTTAGTAGCTTAAATTATTTATTTTCTACACTCAGGATTCAAAAATCTTGAAAGGTATTAAAAGATAAAATACCATTCTTTTTTTTAATTTGTTCTAATTAGTTATACATGACAGCAGCATGCATTTTGATTCATTGTACACAAATGGAGCACAACTTTTCATTTCTCTGTACACAATGTAGAGTCACACCATTCATGCAGACATATATGCACCTAGGGTAATGATGTCCGTCTCATTCCACCATCTTTCCCACCCCCATCCCCCTTCCCTTCCCTTCACTCCCCTCCACTCAATCCAAAGTTCCTCCATTCTTCCCCCCTTTTTTTTTGTCCCTGCCCCATTATGGATCAGATCAAAAACTACATTTTAGGATGAAAACTAGAGCTCATTATCAGTAATATTATAGCACCCACAAGGGATAAAAATAGTGTTCAAAGTATTCGAAAAGTACTCCCAGAGTTATGAAATAAGAGAGAAAATTATTCAAAGATGAAGAAGTTTGAGAAAAATATCTGCAGCTTGCTTATAACTATTTCCTCACCAGTCCCCAAATAGAAAAGTAAATACAAAATCCTCAGCACTGGAAAAATCTGCACAGAAATCAGTGACAACTCCACAATGACATACTAAAGCATTTTATTTTTTAAATTCACTTTTTAAAGATAGACTTAAAAATCAAATATTACTTTATTTTAAATTTGTCATTTATTCCACTTAAAATTTCATTTTAAATTCTGCTCCATTTGTGCACAATGAATCAAAGAGCTTTCTACTGTCATGTATAACTGATTAGAACTAATCATTTTTTTTCATTTAAATGCCATTTAAATTGTTTAGAATCTTATTTTTATTAATATTTTCTAGTAATTTAAATTAAATTTATGAATCTAATGTTTACATTTTATAAATTTATATTACATGATTATTTTATATAATGCTTTAATACTTTTTATTTGAATAGTTTTAAATATTTAATCTTAGTGATTTTTATTTTAATTCTAAAAACTATAAAGCATCATCATGCATTCTTAAATATTGGTATTATACAAACTAAACAAACACTGAATATTACTTTGGTCTTTTTAAAACACTGTCGCTTTAACACATTGGACACATGATTCAATATATTGTGCTTGCAAAACAAATTATGAGAAATGGAATCAGATTAAAAAAAACTAAATCAAGGAATGAACACTATAAATTTGTAAGACTTTACCACTCAACCATACTTGAGGAACTGGCACTAGGCTAGTCTTTCAGGCACAAATATAAAAGTGGACACAAAATATTTGGATTAGCTATTTTGGAAATTGTACAAGAGTCAGGAATAGGACCCTTGAAAGATTGATACCTGCACCACAAGACGGTCATCTTTGGAAGGATGCAAGAACTGAATCCACAATTGCCCAGCCTTTCTGCTGAGAGACACACTCCAGGGTTCAGGCAGAGAGGGAACAAACAACACAGTCCTGTTGCCAAACCCAGAAAAGAGATGTGATAGCTGAAAGCAGCTGAGTCTCCTGAAACCTACAGGGCATGGTCTGAGAAGAAGGAGAAGACAGAGAAGGGCATTCTGGTACATTAACATCCATTAATTAATTTCCTCATTTCTGATAATTGACTGCTAATTTCTGATAATTTTTAAGGTAAAATAATAAAAAGGTACTTTAGAGTATTCAAATGTTATAGAAGTACACAATTGTAAGATAAATTATATGTAAAGGGGTACAATATTATTTGAAGGTAGACTGGGATAAGTTAAAGATACATATTGTAAAGGATAGTACACCCATGGAAAAAATTAAACAGTAAATTAATAAACAATAGAAGAGATAAAATGGAATGTTTAGAATAATTTAAAAGGACACGGGAAGGAAAAGCAAATGAACAGATGGAACCAAAGGAAAACATAAGAGCAAAATTATGGACTTCAGCCAAATTAAACACTTAACTGCATTATATATAACAAACACACTAAACACCCAAGTTAAAAGACAGATGTAGTAAGATTGGATTTATTTTTTGATCTAATTATTTTCAATATATAAGGGATATATAAAGAAGATCCAAATTAATGGAAATACCATGATCATAGATTGGATGACCTGATGACCTGTCAAACCTTTGCCTTCTTCTCTCCCACCCATTGTCAGTCTTCTTGAGTGACATTGCTTCCAACCTATCAGGGAAAAATAGAACTTTTTTTTTTTTCTTTTTGGTACCAGGGATTGAACCCAGGAGGGCTTAATCAGTGAACCACATCCTCATCTCCGGCTCTTTTTTTTTTTTTTTTTT
>NW_026000766.1:0-2466 GCF_001458135.2 Marmota marmota marmota | reverse complement strand
AAAAAAAAAAAAAAAAAAAAAAAAAAAAAAAAAATATATATATATATATATATATATATATATATAATATTACATACTCGACCTTGGTAACCCAAGCACTGTGATAAATAACAATAAATTGTGCTGAGCTACTAAGTGTGGAGTGGTTTATTACTTAACAATCAATAACTAGAAAAGTATAAAAGAATTTGTAGAACTCAGACCATATTTCTCAGACCATATTTCTCCACTGGGTTCTATAGAACTCTGGGGTTCTGTAAAATATTTTTGCTAGTTTTATAATGGAGACAATTTTCTTAAAGCATAAGTTTTGAACATTGTAAGCTGTATAATGCTTGTATTAACAGTGATTGGCAGTAACTAAACAGTTCTGTGTAGATTTCATTGTCATCCACATATAGAAGCAAACACTAGAACTGGGTTCATTTGGTTGAGTGTACTCTCTGTTTTGCAGCATGAAAGGATGTTGACAATAAGGGTTGTTTTTTTTTGTTTTGTTTTGGTTTTTTTTTTTGTTTGTTTGTTTTGGTTTTTTGTTTTTTTGTTTTTGGTAATGCAAGAAGAAAATAATGTTGGATTGATGGCAATAACCAGTCCTTCCCAAATCACCTTTTTCAATTTCCCACTAATGCATCACCAACTGATGAAGGAAAATGAAAATCTCTACAGTGCAATGTAAGTTGGAGGGAAAATTCCATTTCAACAAAGAAATTATTGTACATTCCAACTAAGCTGCATCTACCTCTTTGCCATTGTTGTACCTCTTATAATACATGGATGTCTGTATTAGAAATTAATGGGATAATTTCCTTACTTCTTGTTAAATTTTCAAATTTATTGATTTGTTATATCTTTCTATTTTAAATTTTATTAGTGGTTTTTTTATCTACAAATATATCTGAAGATTTGATAATTTTTGAAGATAGAGTATAAAGAGGAAAAGAATTTTAGACCTGCCCTAGCAGATAATTCTTGTAAAGCTCATGATGAAGATATCAAAGATTCCAGTCACAAACTCTCTTGCAAAACAAAATGGGAAAGTTAGCAGTTTAAGAGCTAACAGGCTGTGGTTTTTCACACTGACACACAGCAGTTCTGCTTACTGACATTTAACCATAGAGGCTTGCAGTGGCTAACAAGTACCTATGACAGATAAGTGCAGTACCTTATTCAGGAAACAAAGCAATAGGGACCGAACAATACCCCTCTAGGATTAGTGCAGTAAAAGTCTCTAAGCTGTATGAGCTAAGAGTCCCAGGCTGTTGACAAGATTGCACCCATATAAGGAATGTAGACTATACCCTCCACTAAAATTTCACCAACTCCCTTGCCTTGATGAACTCCAAGCTATTCTTCTCAGAGGATTAATATCCAGAATACACAAAGAACTCAAAAACTCAATATTTAAAAATCAAGTAACCCAGTCAGTAAATAGGCATATGAACTGCACACTTCTCAAAAGAAGTATAAGTGGCCAAAAACTATATGAACAAATATTCAACATATTTACCCATTAGGGAGATGCCTATCAAAAATACACTGAGATTCCATCTCATTCCAGTTAGAAGGCAATCATGAAAAATACAAGTAATAATAATTGTTGGTGAGGATGTAGCAAAAGAAATTCTTATGCACTGTTGGTGGTAATGTAAATTAGTACAGTCAGTATGTAAATCAGTATGGAGTTTTTCAAAAAGCTAAAAATATAACTACCATATGATCCAGCTATACCAAACCTTTGTATTTAGCCAAAAGAAAATTAGCATACTTCAGAGATGCATGCAAACTCATGTTTATTGAAACTCAATTTACAATAAATATCCAAGTTATGGAATCAGTCTAGGTGTCTTTCAGCAGATGAATGAATAAAGAAAATATGGTATATACACACAATGGAGTTTTACTTGTACATAAAGAGATTATAGTTATGTCATTTTCAAGAAAATAGATGGAACCGCAGACCATAATTTTAAGTGAAATTGGCCAAATTCAGAGAAAGAAAAAGAATATATTTTCCATCAGATGTAGAAGCTAAAGTGAAAAAAAAGGAATTCCATGAAAGTAGAGGGTGATCTTAGGTAGAGAGAGAAGATTGAGGGCAAGAGGAGGTGATAGTGTGGGGGGATTTTGGAGAGTGAATTGATCAAACTGTGTGTGTGTGTGTGTGTGTGTGTGTACACACAAATATGTCACAATAAAACCCACCATTCTATATAATTGAGATACACCAATAAAAATACAAAAGCTGTAAAAAGAGACAAAGAAGTTCACTCTATAATGATCAAGGGATATTACTACTATGGATATGTATGCACTTAATGTTGAAGCACCTAATTTTATAAAACAAACTCTGTTAGAGGTACATAGTGGAGAGGTAGGCTCCAAAAGAAGAGTAGTGGAGACTTTCAATTCTCAACTTTCACCAATGGACTGATTATACAAAAAAAAAAAAAAAAAAAAAAAAAA
>NW_026000765.1:0-2466 GCF_001458135.2 Marmota marmota marmota | reverse complement strand
TATATATATATATATATATATATATATATAAAAATAAATGAAACTCCTTCAACTCATTACTAGAATTCAACAAACTATCAATTTTTTTGGTTTTTTAGTTTCATTTGTTTCTTTTACCAGTTTTTGTTAAAATGTTTTGAAATAAAGTCCACTTTATTTGTAGATAATTCAATAAATATCACCTCAGAAAGGAAACATTGAACTCAAATCTAATCAAACCTGTACATCTAAAAGTTTATGGAAAATATGGACAATAGAGAAAAACAAATGACATTGCAAGGATATACATAGCCAAATCCAGAACATGGTAAATTCTACTAGACAAATGACACACAAAAAAGCATGAATGGAAAGAGCTTTAGGATAGATACTATTATAGATGTAGCTGTGGGACTTGTTTGGATTCTGATGTACTGAAAAACCAAACAAAAAGCAAATACAAACAAAATGTACAGAAAACTCCTTTAGAGATAGTCATTAAGTGTACAGAGAAACTAGGTTGTACTAAGAAGTTACTATTGAAATGTTCAATAACCTTCCCATGGTGTGCATCAGCATTTTTTTTAATAAAAAGGAAAAATCCCTTTAAAGTTCTAAATGAATTATGTTATTAAAGGAAAAAAGTCATATTTTCAGAATTCTTTTACTTTGTTATCTAAATAAATGATAGATTGTTGGAAGCAGTTCACTGGGCTGTTTTCTTTAGGTTTTATTAGCTGAAAGTTTATTTTCCCTTACAGAACTTCCTATACAATAAACAAACTTCCAATTTTTAAAATTCTGAAAAATTTTGGGATTTCTCCTGTATTGGAGACTGTTTTTTTTTTTTTTTTTCCCTGTTCAAAGAAAGCTTACTCAAAATGAACATTGCCAATATAAAGGCCTAGTTGCTTTAGCCAAATTATTTTACAGGGGTTGAAATATCCTCAGGAACAATGATGCAGTAAAAGGTGAAGGCTGCTTGCCTCTAAGGTGCTTATGCAGCACAAACTCAGAGACTTGATACCATAGAAAATGGAGAGGGGGTGGAGCATAGGAAGAGGTGTTTTCCGTTGAGAAACTGACAGGGAGAGCTGTAGAACAGTGCCTAGGTCCCTGCTTTTGGGCTGAGGTATTGATTCTCCAGCTGAGAGGCAGATTGGTTTCTAAGAATTCACATCTGAGCACTCCTAAGAATTGTCCCTGGCTGAAGGAAAAAGAGGTTATGTTGCATACCTCTAAAAATACAAAGGCATAGCACCCTGTCCTCAATTGGAGACATCCTGCCTCTCTTACATGGTCTATTAGAGATATCAACTGAAGCCTCTATTGCGAGTCACTTGCTGTTGATTTCTTATACCCAGTCTTGCTTCCATCATTCCCCTATAAAAGTTTTACTTGAAAGCACTAACCCCCCACACGTCCCCCTATCATTGTCTCATGTTTTTTTCCCACGGAAAATAATGCACAGCGGCACCTCCCCAAATGAGAAGGTAATTACATATAATATCTCCAAGTAGTTAACTCTAATTAACAGTATAATTAATAAATAACACTCAGCAACTAACTTAAGGGGAAAATGACTTGAAATATGTTGAATGTTCAGACTAAGAAACATATAAGACTTTAGCTACTGAGATAATCAGAAAGATCATGGAAAACACTTAGATGGGATGAGAAAGGGCTATAAAATTGACATAGTAGAGCTACTTAGGGGTGGACATATAGTTCACTCTATTTAGTAAATCCAGTGGTATAGTTTTTCCCGTAGGCTACAGAGTAAAGGAAAGGTCAACAATTTAGCTACTTGAAGTGGACATTTCACCATTAGAAAGAAGAAAGATATCACTAACTCATTTTTCAAAGACCTTCTTTAGGATATTACCTGTCAAGGTCATGATTAAATTCATGCCTTGTTCTTGAAAAATGCTGTCTCAGTGTCAATACTTTCAAGTTTGTAATTGGGGACTAAATCATATCCTTTAGATATACTTAGTCTACAGTACCTTTTGTCTTACATATTATCATCTTTGTATGCAAAAGAATTGCATTTCTTTTTACTTTACATTTTGAAAAAAAATTCTAAGGTCTTTCTACTTTAGGGTCATATTAAATAGCACAAAAGTGCCAAAGATAAAGTAAAAAACGATGAAAGAATAATTGGGAACAAGTAATTATTCTGTAGTATTAATATGAAATCAATCAAATACTAAATAAGTGACTTGAAGTTTTAATATAGAAGTGCATGAAGAATTAAAAGAATTAAAAATTCTTTTTAATTAAAAAAATTAAAAATTAAAAGATTTAAAATATTAATTGAATGAGTGTTACATTATCGATATATATATATCTAAATATATATATATTTATATATAGACATTTATAAATATAAATTTTGAGGTTTCAGGTAGGAGAGGGGAGTATGTATATATATGTGTGTGTGTGTATATATATATATATATATATATATATATATATATATATATA
>NW_026000764.1:0-2467 GCF_001458135.2 Marmota marmota marmota | reverse complement strand
TTCCTAACATGCATGTACTTTATATATATATATATATATATATATATATATATATATATATTTTCCTTCTTATTTATAAGAAAAAGACCATAGCATTTTAATGATAGCTTTAAAATATTTTGCAATTCTTTTTATCTTTTCTGTGTTGTTTGAAATTTTGTTTGTGATCAAAACCACAAAACAAAACTTGCTCTCTGAAACAATCATGTATACTGTTCAGGAAAGTTAATCCAAATTGTTATGTAACATATCTGTAGATAATTTATGTCTCAAAAATTAATAAAACAATTCCCATGTTAAAAAAAAGGCTCATTTCTTTCTTCTCTCATCACTAATACCAATATAATTTCTACTAAGAAAGTTCTTTTTGGTTTGTTTGCTTGCTTCTTGGGTTTGTTTTTGTTTTGTTTTATTCGGATATCTGATATAAGTAGAATTCTGCCATACTTTTTTTTTTATTTTAAAAATTTCTTCATTCACTCATTTCAAGGGAATGTTTTTCCCATTGTAGGTCTGTTGAATAATGATGTAACAAACTTTGTTGTGCAAATGTCTTAATTTGCTGAATATGTGATGATTTATTACACTCATGATTTACTATGTCTATTTTTCTAACTTGATGTCAGTATTGCCCAATTGAATGTTGTAGCTTTCAATGTTTTTAACTCATAAAAGAACATTCACTCAAGTTTGTTTGTAATTTGAAAATTTTGAGGTATTCATAAAATTGTGTGTTGCTCTAAAATTTCTACAATAGGTTTTTCTGTTTCTGAAAAAAAAAATAACATCGGGAGTTTGATAGATATTTACATGGAGACTCCAAATAACACTGAAGAGTACAAAGGTCTTTAATTTTTTTTCTCTTTTTTAAATATTTATTTTTTTAGTTGTAGTTGACAAAATACCTTTATTTTTATTTATATGTGGTACTGAGGATCGAACCCAGGGCCACACACATGCCAGGTGAGCACTCTACCACTGAGAGACAACCCCAGTGCTAATTTTATCTTTCAATTCTGGAACAAGACCATGTCCAAGAGTGTTCAATCAATTGCCACATATGTGTGGATTTTTGAACATCTTTTACACTTTTGATTTCTAAAGTTATTCTATGATGTTTACAAAATAATGATAATATTTTCATACCTATTAACCTTTGTTTTATTTATGACCAGTTGTTTAACCCAGTTTAATATTCCATTGCATTTGAGAGCATTTAATATATGAGTCAAATTAGTTTAAAATATTTTTTCAAAGTCTTCTGATGTGTTATTTCCATTTTGTTTGACCTTTCCTTTACAGTAAGTGGGGATAGTCTCATTCTTACACTTTTATATCTGGGAAGTTTGATATGAATTATATCTATTTTTAATGCAGTATTCTAGGGAAAGTTCCCTTTTATCTTTATATAATATTCTACTTTGCCTCTTTTCCAAGTTTTTATTTTAAAATATATTTTATCTCATGAATCTTCTTGTTTTAAACTCTGTTTCAAATCATAATTAGGCCACTCCAGCTTTCTTTGGACACATTTTTCTATTCTTTTTTTTTTTAATTTTTTATTGTTGGTTGTTCAAAACATTACATAGTTCTTGATATATCATATTTCACACTTTGATTCAAGTGGGTTATGAACTCCCATTTTTACCCCATATACAAATTGCAGAATCACATCAGTTACACATCCATTGATTTACATATTGTCATACAAGTGTCTATTGTATTCTGCTGCCTTTCCTATGCTCTACTATCCCCCCTCCCCTCTCCTCCCCTCCCCTCTTCTCTCTCTACCCCCCTACTGTCATTCATTTCTCCCCCTTGTATTATTTTCCCCTTTCCCCTCACTTCCACTTGTATGAAATTTTGTACAACCCTGAGAGTCTCCTTCCATTTCCATGCAATTTCCCTTCTCTCTCCCTTTCCCTCCCATCTCTCATCCCTGTTTAATGTTAATCTTCTTCTCATGCTCTTCGTCCCTACTCTGTTCTTAGTTACTCTCCTTAAATCAAAGAAGACATTTGGCATTTGTTTTTTAGGGATTGACGAGCTTCACTTGGCATAATCTGCTCTAATGTCATCCATTTCCCTGCAAATTCTATGATTTTGCCATTTTTTAATGCAGAGTAATACTCCATTGTGTATAAATGCCACATTTTTTTTATCCATTCGTCTATTGAAGGGCATCTAGGTTGGTTCCACAGTCTTGCTATTGTGAATTGTGCTGCTATGAACATCAATGTAGTAGTGTCCCTGTAGCATGCTCTTTTTAGGTCTTTAGGGAATAGACCTAGAAGGGGAATAGCTGGGTCAAATGGTGGCTCCATTCCAAGCTTTCCAAGAAATCTCCATACTGCTTTCCAAATTGGCTGCACCAATTTGCAGTCCCACCAGCAATGTACAAGTGTACCCTTTTCCCCATATCCTCGCCAGCACTTGTTGTTGTTTGACTTCATAATGGCTGCCAATC
>NW_026000763.1:0-2467 GCF_001458135.2 Marmota marmota marmota | reverse complement strand
CCTTTTTTCTAAGCATCACATTCTGGGATTTTCGGGTCCTAGTGTTGATTTCTGGGCCTTTGGGGGCTATCGCTCCTAGCAGGACCATGAATGAAGGAACATGGAATGCATGTTGTGATCAGTTGGGGGGCTGTTGGGTTTCCAGATCCGTGTGTTTGTTTTTACGTGATATCTGGCCACTGTTCTAGGCTGAGTTTAACTAATGCTAAGATTGCCTTCCGCCACGTGTTACCTACAACCTTTGGTCATTTCAACTTACTTAACATCCCTGTGCCAGAGTGTCCTCACTTGGGAAGGAGCTGCACACTCGCAGGCTATTGGTGGCACTAAAAAGTTTAAGTGCATGTGGAGCCCCCAGACCAATGCCCAGCACAGAGCAGGTGCTGTGTAGCTCTTGGTCGTCCTCAGGACTCCCGGGCTGGGTCAACAGAAGCCCTCCTGCTGGCAGTAAGCGCTTGTGCCTCCCTTCTGTGAGAACACTCCCTCCAGCCAATCAAAACCTTTTCTTGAGCATCCCTCTTAGATCTCCTCCTCCTCTGTGCCTTAGTTATACGGGTAGTTCTAAGTCTTATGTTCAAGGTGGTAAGTGTGGCAGCAACAGCTACTTTATGCACTAAAAGTTAGACACTTCTACCTTTGGACTGAAGGCTGTTTATCTGTGAAGGTAAATTACATGAGCATTCCTTCTCAGTCATCTCTGAAGATGACCACACAAGCCTTATTGTTGCAGAATATCCCCACACGGGTGCCCCTATAGGATACACACAGAGTACAGCTTATTCAGATGGACTGTAACCCCTGTCTGACCTTGGGTGACTTACTTTACTTCTCTGGGCCTCAGGTTCCCAGGGGTTGGACTCTAAAGCAATAGGTCACCCTAAATGTTTTATCTTCATAATTCATAAAATTATAGGGGACACCACGTTTGCCCTGAAAAGACATCAGGGTAAAAGCCTTACAGTGACGTGGTGTGCTTGTGTTTCAGATTTCCAAGCATTTCATTCAAAACTCCCAAGGCCTTGGCAACGTGCTCTCCCAGGTGAGTGCTCTGGGTTGGAGCCCCTGGTTGTAGGCTTGTTTTGACTGAAATCACTTGGGGGTGGGGGGCTTGTGGGTTCTTGTATTTTCTTTTGATCCCAGCATGGGTTCATCTTTCTGTTCTTAAGAGGTTGTTTGTTTGTTTGTTTGTTTGTTTTACTCAAATATCCACCTATATTTACTAACCAGTATCTGGAAAAGTAGAATTAAAGTATGGGTTAAAGTACTATTAAAGGGGGGCTGAGGTGGTGGCTCAGTGGTAGAGTGCTTGCCTGGCATGTGTGAGGCACTGGGTTCAATTCTCAGCACCACATAGAAATCAATTAAATAAAGGTCCACTGACAACTAAAGAGTATTTTTTTTAAAAAATACTATCAAAGGCCTGTGAGTTCATAAAATAAATCAGTTCCTTCCACATGGTTCCACCACACCTGAAATAATTAGTTTTATTTATTAGCTTAAGTGAAGAACTCAATCCTTGAGTGAAGGGTAGATGCCCACACTTGTGACCTTAGTGAAGCATCTATTAACAGCATACCTTTATGGCAGACTGAGTTTGGGACACGAGGGACCTACAGGCTCAGGTCTGCCTTCAAGGATGATGATACTTTAGAGAAAGAAGCTCCAGTCAAACAGACCTAGGCTCAAATCTCAGTTCCACAACACTTTAGCTTGAGCCTTGAGAAATCCCCTAACCTCCACACGACTCACATTCTCCATTATGAATCAGGGGTACAGATACAGACTGAACCCGCCACAGGAGCTTTTTGAAGATTTGAGGAGATAATACCTAAAGCCCCTGCCACGGTAGCTGGCACCCTGGATGGATGATAAACGTCAGCTGTAATTTCTGTTGGGTTTTCTCGTGCTATTTTTATTACTACGAAAGAACTTTCTTCTATTCTAATTCCATGGTGTAAAATCCAATTCTCCCAGACCACCCCACATTCACGGTTTCCCTTCACCCACTCAGTCTCTGTTTCTTTCCTGAACGGGGCAGATTGCAGAGATCTACATCCTGTCCCAGCCCTTCATGCTGCAGATCATGGCCACGGAGCCTCCCATGGTCAACTTGCAGCCGGGCAACTTCACCCTGGACATCCCTGCCTCCATCATGATGCTCACCCAACCCGAGAACTCGACGCTCCAATCCATCGTCTCCATGGACTTTGTAAGTCTGGGGGCCAGGAGGGCAGCCTGTGGGCGCCATTCCCGTTGTTGCCAGGGAACATTGACCAGCAGCTTCTAAGTGTTTGGAGGAAAAGGCTGAAGCATCGATTAAGAGTGAGGATAAGCCGGGCTTGGTGGCGCATGCCTGCAATTCCAGAGGTGCGGGAGGCTGAGGCAGGAGGATCGGGAGTTCAAAACCAGCCTCAGCAAAAGCAAGGTGCTAAGCAACTCAGTGAGACCCTGTCTCTAAATAAAATAC
>NW_026000762.1:0-2467 GCF_001458135.2 Marmota marmota marmota | reverse complement strand
TACAAGATGGACCGGATCATGACTCTTGGCAAATGGAATTAGTTATTGTCATAGACACAGCTGCTTCCTATCTCTGGATTTTCATAATGGAGTAAAGGAAATTCTTTGTTTTTCTTTCTTTCTTTCTTTCTTTTTTTGGTCCAATGTTCTGCAAAATGTCATCTGAACTTGAAAAATGTTGTATTGTATGTTAGATAATAGGTTTTTTTTTTTCCATAGTCAATCATATCAATAGTACCACAGCATCAACTACAACAGAAACATTAAAAATGTTAGTGATGGGGCTGGGGTGGTGGCTCAGTCGTAGCACACTTGCCTAGCATGTGTGAGGCACTAGGTTCGATCCTCAGCACCACATAAAAATAAATAAAATAAAGGTCCATCAACAACTTAAAAAATATTTTAAAAAATGTTGGTGACAACTAACAGTTAAGGGCTCATGGTGTACCAGGTGCTGTCTTGGTGGCACCTTATAAAGCCTTGCCTCCTCCTAAAAACTCTGAGAAATAGGTTTTGTTATAACCTCATCTTACAAATGAGAAACCTGAGCAGAGAGAGGTGGAGTCACTGCTGGTGTCCCCCAGTCTCCCAGTCAGTCAGTGGCAGAGCTGGGATTTTGATGGGGACAATTCTGTGCCTTTGCCCAAGATTTTGGCTACTGTGTTGTATGTGCTGTCTCTCCATGTCGGTGTGTGAGCCCCACAGCCAGACTATGAATTACTAGGATCGTTAACCATGTGTCTCCATGAGATCCTCAGCCACAGAAAAGAAATGTCAGCCCCCTTAAATTTGTGTTTCTCCAAGTTCTTGTGGGGATCTCTGTGCTTATTCTATGTTAAATTTGGGGAAGGCACTTCTGACCCCAGAGGTATTTTAAGGCTGAGGCTATAGCAAAAGCTACTTGCAACGACCAGCCCTGAATAGGGCAATACCGCTTTTTCTCATAAAACAGTGTTAACAACTAAGATCAAGGACATGTTTAAACATGCCTATTTTGAAATCTTCCCAGGCCCCTGCAGACCCCACTTGCCAGTGGGGACAGGTGACCATATCAAAGGGAAAGCAGCCCCTGAAGAGACTGGTTTGTCAAGGCTTTGGAGTCTGAGGATTGGAGACAGCTAAAGAAGAGGTATTAATACAAATCTGCCCTTGCCCAACTCCATCTGAGATAGGGAGCTACACAGAGCAACGCAAGCTCCCTCTTGTTTTAGAAGTACTTTTCATCTAATAATCTGCTTTAAAAAAAAACACGGTAAAGGTTTTGTTCCTGCAGGTTTTCCCCATCTCATCTCCCTACCTCAGAAGAAGACAAGGCACAGCTCTGGCTCCCACCCGTGAGAGAAGTTCACCCTGCACTCAGTGATGTATATGGAGGTGCTGTCTGTGCCCTAACTTTGCCTCGTAGTTAGTGGCATTGGGCAGGGAGGAGGGGGTGCTTTCTGGACACAGGACATTTGTTGAAGACACTTCCCAATTACATTTTGGTATGGAGGCAAGGGTGTGAGGGGACCACTTCACCATCTGATGGCCCTTACCTTGCCATATCAGGGTGAAAAGCGCCCTGTTTCTTTTTCTTCATTAGCCAAATTCTTCTTTTGGGAACAAGAGAGCCAACTCCCCTCATCAGCAATCCCTGAAGCCTAGTCCTCTCCAGGCATAGGGTGGGGAGTTTGAGAAACAATCCATCTCTATCAAGGTTTGGCACAATAGGAGGAAGGCTCGCTCCTCTCTTCTCACATAGGAGAAACACCGTTGGATAAGATGGGTAAAATTTTAGCAAGAGGAGAGGTTCTGTCCAAACCCCAGAAGAGGGGGAAAGTTAAAGTCCTGGGTTAAAGATTAATATTCAAACTTTGGAACAAAAGGTGCTCTTTTGTGGCTCTGTGCTTATGCCTCTGAATGTAAACATTGTTCTGAGAGCCATTTTTTCTTTGCCAGATCTTTAAAGGGTAATAAATTAGCCCGTGGACAGCCATACAAGCTGCTACTAGATGTGAATGCGAATGCGTCTGAAGAAAAGGCTGACTTTCAATCAAAGTCTATTGAAAGAATGGTTGGATTTTCTAAAGAAGCATGTTGTGCCTATTAACCAACTTACAAAAGGGGCCATTTCCTTGATTTATGTTTGGTTGCTATAAAGATCCTGCAGCCCAGACTGGCAGGTGAAACTCCCCTCTAACAATCTCAGAGGTTTTTCTTAGTTATCCTCTGAGTCCGAACTGCAGCAGCGGGTGGAAGACGATGCACAAGCAAGTTGTGTTAAAAAAAAAAAATCAAACATCTGGCTTAAGCATTTTCATACATATCTCTCTTAAATGATGACTTATTATACCCAAGACTTAGAGCGAGCATTTTTTTTTTACAGCACTTAAAAATAAGAGCACCAAGAAAAGTTCATTGTTCTATTTTCAGCCATTAATGACTGGTTTCTTCAAGTGCAGTTTATCGCTGAAATTATGTCACAGGA
>NW_026000761.1:0-2467 GCF_001458135.2 Marmota marmota marmota | reverse complement strand
ATGGAGAGGGCTGGGAGCCAGGACCCAAGCAAGGAGCCCAGGCAAGTGACCCTAGTGCTGGAGGCCCACCAGTGGCCGCTCCCACAGGGAAAGTGCTAAAGGAAGGCGAGGAAGGGGCAGAGCTAGGATAAGGAGACAGAGGGTACCATAAAGGGCACTGAGAGGAGGACCCTAGGGGGCCAAAGCAAGGGGCCCCCAGGTAAGACCCAACATAAAGAGACACCACGCAAAGCCACGCATCATGAGGACCTGGGCCAGGGGATCCAGTGGGCAGCCAGGCCCCAGGACTGGAGGGAGAAGAGTCAGGTTTCAGGAGGGCTGAGTTGGGGTAAGGGCAGCATGTAAGGCTAGAAGACAGGGGAGGAAAGGAAGGGGATCACCCAGGGCAAGGTGACGCTAGGCCCATGTCCACTGCCAGGTGTCAAGTTTGGGTGGTGAAGGGGGTCCAGGCCAGGGGCATAGTTGTGTTTCCTATAGGGAGGGTTCAGGGCATAGAGCCAGCCAATTCCACTCTTCTGTCCCAAGTGAGTAGGTCCTCAGAGAGAGAGAAGGACCAAAGGAGGGCACTGTGAGGGGATACTTTTAGTCCTGGATTGGGAAGGGTCAGTGGGGAGCCAGGACCCAATCTAGGAGCCCAGGCTAGAAACAAGCAAGGGGAAGGGAGGGTCTGGGCAGTGCCAGGATATCACAATAGAAGGGAAACAGAGGGTAGGAAGAGGAGGGGGCCCGAGAAAGGGGCCTGAAATCAGGACAGGGACAGGGTCCTTGAGAAAGAATGCCTGGGGCTCCATCAAGGAGCAAGGCCCAAAAATGGAGAGCCAAGTGCCAGGACCCCTGGGTCCCATAAAAAGAAACAGGGCTGGAGAGAAGAGGGAGTGGAGAAAGGGGAGCAGTTGGTGCAGGAAGAGGAGAGCTCAAGGCCCAGGTTCACTGCTGGGTGTTGGGTTTGGAGTGCAGGCTGTGGGCTGAGGAAGGCCAAAGGGCCCAGGCAAGAGCCAGGGCTACCTTTTTCCAAAGGAAGCCCACAAGGCCAAATGTCCAGATCCAGTCGCTTGGCCCTGGTAAGCATCCTGACAAAGGGATCTGGAAAAGGGGCCCAGCAGGGACAGGGATGACAGGAGGGCCAAAAGAGGGCACAGCATGAAGGGCCCAGGAAGGGTGTTGGTGGGGTGCAGGCCAGGACCCCAGAAAGGATCCCAGGCTAGAAACCTAGAGGAGAGTCCAGGAGAGGGGAGAGCTAGGAAAGGTGGGGTGGTACATGGGAGGCACTAGAGTTCTGAGGTGCAGGGAAGCCAAGGGAAGTGGAAAAGTAACTAAGGCTAGGGGCTTGCAGTCCAAGCTCGGGGTAGCACGGAGCAAGAAGAGGCCCCAGAGGCTCAAGCATGGAGCGAGGCTAGAGAATGCAGAGGCTAAGACAAGTGCTGAGGCAGGGGTTCAGAAAAGTAGACTGGGCTGGGGGTGGAAAGGCAGGATATCCGGCAGGGGGAGGCAGGCTCAAGGCCCAGCACCACTGCCACATGTCAGGGTTCTGGGTGCTGGACCAAGGGCCCAGGGATAGCAAGGGGCCCAAGTGTGGGGCAGGGTTTTGTTTCCCATAGGGAGTCTACAGGGAACCTAGGCCAGTCAATGACATTCCTCTGCCCCAGGGGCTAGATCCTCAGAGAGAGTCAGGGACAACACAAGGGCCAAAGGAGGGCACTGTGAGGGGATACCTTAGGACAGGGATGGGGGGAGTCAGTGTGCAGCCAGGACCCATTCGAGGAACCTAGGCTATTGGCCTGAGCATGGGGCCTGAAATCAAGGGACAGGGTTAGGGTCCTTGAGAAGGAAGGCTGGGGACTCCAGCAAGGAGCCAAGAACAAGCGTGGAGAGCCAAGTGACAGGAACCTCTCCTGGGTCCCATGAAAAGAGACAGGGTTGTTGATGGGTATGAGGAAAGAAAGGGGAACAAGTGGCACAGGGAGATGAGAGCTCAAGGCCCAAGTTCAGTGCTGGGTGTCAGAATTAAGCAGCAGGGCCCCAGCTGAGGGAGGCTAAAGGGCCCATTCAAGGGGCAGGGCTACCTTTTCCAAAGGGGAGCCTGCAGGGGCAAATGCCCAGTTCCCGTCCCCTGGCTCTGGTGAGCATCCTGGGAAAGGGATCTGGAAAAGGGGTCTGGCAGGGACAGGGATGACAGGAGGGCCGAAGGAGGGCACCCCAAGAAGGGTCAGAGGAAGAATGTTGTTGGGGTGCAGGCCAAAACCCCAGGAAGGAGCCCAGGCTAGAAACCTAGAGGAGGGCCCAGGCCAAAGGACAGCAGGGAAGAAAGGGGCCTGAAAAAGGGCAGGAGGGTGGCACTAGTGTTCTGCACTACAGGGAACCCAAGGGGAGCAGGGAAGCGGCCCCAACAAGGGGTCCACAGTCAAAGCCCATGGAAGCAAGGAGCAAGAAAGGCTCCCAGAGGCTCAAGCGAGGAGCCAGGCCAGAG
>NW_026000760.1:0-2467 GCF_001458135.2 Marmota marmota marmota | reverse complement strand
AGTGATAGGTCTACATTTTTGTTTAGGGTAAGATTTAAGCTTTGAGCTACGTATAGGACTAAGGTGAGTGCTAGGGTTAGGTTAGGGCTATGGTTTGGGTTAGTGTTATGCTTAGGACTAGGTTTAGGCCTCGAATTAGCTCTATATTTAGTGTTAGGTTTAGGCCTAGGATTAGGGCTATGGGTAATGTAAGAGCCAGGGTTATGATTAGGGCTTGTTTTAGTTTTCTAGTTTTGACTGGATCTAGAATTAGGTTTTTTGTTTTGGTTGGGGTCAGATTTAGAGGTACATTTAGTGTTAAAGGCAGGATCAGTGTTCGGGTTAGGGTTAAAGTTAGGGTTAAAGCCAGAATTAGGACTAGTTTTTGGTCTAGGGGTAGGGTTAGTGTTTGGTTTATGATAAGGGTTATTGTTAGGGCTATGACTAGGTTTTTCTATAGATTTAGAGCTAGAGTTAAGGCTTGATTTAGAATTATGTTTAGATCTAGGGCTAATTGTGGGGTTAGGTTTTGGTATATGTTTACCAGTAGGGATAGTGTTAGGGTTTGTGCTGCAGTATGACTGGTCGAAATAACCAAGGGGGTGTGATAAGCAACTTGTGATGATTGACACAGCAAGAGCTGCCTTATTGCAGGAAGGCAGAGGTATCTATACCTCACTGAATACACAGCCTTTTTCAATTTAGCATCATACAGTTACAGCAATCAGTCATTAAGGAATCCTCATCATCTTAATAATTATACACAGCTTAACTTAATTAAAATTATTAGCTACAACAGTCAGTCATTAAGGAATATCCATCCTCTCTAATGGCTCTCTGGTGTTACTGCTCAAACCACTCCTTATGGCAAAATGCCAGGTACCATGTTGACTTGTCTGTGGCTCTCAACATCCCCCCCTTTTGTTTAGTTAAACAACAAATATCTGGCTTACTGACAGTGCCTGTTTTAGGTTGTCCAATACTACTTATGGTCCTTACCTGTCATTGGATGGTCTGACCTCAAATAGTCAGCCTCCTGTCTTAGGTTGGTACCATTGTAATTGGATCTTATCCATCTTTGACTACGGGCCAAACACACTCAGTCATACTTGTGGATAATGACCATAGTGGTTTTTACACAAACACCATAAGTAATCTGCTACAAGCAGAAGGGGAAGATACAAAATGCCATGATACCAAGCCAACTGATGGCTCCAAATAAGAAGCCCTTGGTAAAATTGTACCACAGATGACACCATCAGCTAAGATACCCTGGTACTACCACAATTCATTGCATCAACAGATAGTTCACAATGCATATAAGTAACACATAGTCCAGGTAAATCACAGTCCAAGTAAGTTCACAGTCCAGATAAGTTCAAAGGTCAATAGATTAATTAAATAACAGTCCAGGTAAGTTCACATCCAGGTAATTAAATCACAGTCCAGGTAAGTTTACAGTCCTGGTAAATTCGGCAGGCAGCTAGATTTATCTGTAGCAGCAGAAACAGCAGCAGCTATGAGGATCCAAAGTCTCGTCTGGTTCTCTGCAACACTGGAAATCCCTCCACCCTTGTCCTCACCGCCACTGGGATGAAGGCAGGAACTCCGGGGATGGCTAAAGAATATCCTGTAGCATTACAGCTGGCACTAAGAAAACAACCTTCTGAAAAATTTAGTACATTATCTCAAGGTTTTTTTACATTTGAAATAGGCCTAAATGGTGCTCATTATTCATTAGCCTACATTTGTGGGAGAACCATTGTAGTTATTGACATTGGAAATGACCAAACTTTAGGGGCGACAGTGAGTCTTCTGCCATGGCCTGGGGAGTTTCTTGGACTCAAACTGCCACCTGGCACAGGGAGGAAGATCCTGCGAGACTGTGCCTCCGGGTCAGGTCTGGATTTGGGCTTGCAGCAGTGGCGTCCTGCTCCCCGAGCAGGGGGCAGGGAAGGGCTGGTCACTGCCACAGCTTGGAAAGTCCCTGCCACGCTGTGACCAGATCGCACATGCAGCAGCCCCCGCGCCGCTTCACGCACCCTCTGGTGATGAAAAGAGATTAATAACAGCATTTTTTGTAACTTTTTCCCTGATAATCCTTCCTCCTCTGAACTTTCTTTCTCTTTCTGACTAGAGTTCCTTGTCTTTCATCAATGTATGCCCTAACTATTCTTGGTTCCACTGGGGAGCCTCCTTTCCTTTGCAATTTAATTGACATTTCTTCCATATTTTTGTCACAAAGACAATACAACACACTAAGACAAAACAAGACACAAACATATTCTATCTTCTCCATTTTTTAAAAAAATGGTCCTCCTTCCACTCGCACTGTCTGCTTCTAGGGATGATCAGATTTTCTCCCATCCTATCTATCTCTAGGGATGGGCAGCTTTTCCCTGTCACTTACCCCTGAGTGTCCCGGGGCTCCCCATATGGGCCACCATCTTCCCCAGTCTGAATGGGTGAAATAACCGGGGTGGGGGGG
>NW_026000759.1:0-2467 GCF_001458135.2 Marmota marmota marmota | reverse complement strand
CAAGATGTCAGTCAACCTGCTGACAGCAAGACATCAGGAAGCTAGACTCAACCCCCTGAAACGTGACCCCTTGCCTCATTTAAAGGCTTCTCCCCAATAAAAGGGGTTCAGCACGTGCTCCTCGCTCTCCTTCTTGCCTGCCTTGTCCCACCTTGTGGGAGCTGCAGCTGAAGAGCCATCACTGAACTCAAAGAAAAAGTAGTTTGTCTTTTTTTGCTCCCTAAATTCACTTGGAGTGACCTTGATTGGTTTAGTTGTGAAACATGACACCCAAACATGTTCTTCTCAAGGGTCCTATAAAGACAACCCTTAGAGCAAAAGACAAGCCGAATAGTTCACACTTAAAAACAACTAATGGACAATCCTTAGGTGTCAATAGGAGCAATATACTATTGACTAGCCTCTGATTTTACTAAGAGTGAGAACTTTATTGACCTGTGCATTTTTACCTTTCGTGTGTTAAAAAAGAAAAAAAAAAACACTTCCTCTGACTCCTAGGAGCTAAGAAGAATATTAGGCATTGAGTCAATAAGGCACAGTGCCTTGTCTACCAAGAGTTCACAGAAAAATAATGATGATGCCTTAACAGAGAATCACAATGTCCTGTTATAAGCACAATGCTAGGAGATGACTAGGGACCCATAAGGAATGTCACATTGAAAGTAATTCAGAAGGAGGCTGAGGAGAGAGAGGAGGTGGCGCTCAGAAAAGACCGTATGGAAGTAACTTACACCTGAGCTGGAGTATCCAGATGAAAGAAGAATGGCATTAAATGATTTGGAAATGAAACCCTGTGGTATATGCCAAGAGCTACAAGCCACCTCTGTTGAACAGGACTAAATCAGACATAGAGCACAGTGAAAATTTAGCCTGCCGAGCTGCAAGCTCAGATGCTGGGAGCTGGGACTTTATTTTTTCCATGGTTAGTAGCTGAGGCTCTGATGTGTCTTCAGGAAGAAAGTGATTTTCTCAGATTTGTAGAGGGTGGAAAGCAGGGAATTGAAGGCTCTTGGTTCAATGCTGGGAGAATTTGATAATAGCCTAAACTAGGTAGTAGAAGTTGGATGGTTAAGCAGGGACATTGGCATGATTTTCCAATTAACTAATATGAGAGTAAGGATATAAGCCAGCTACCTTCCATGATGAGTGAGAAACTCTCCAGGAGGCCCAGCTTAAGGGGCTTGTTTTCAGAGACAGCTTAGAGCCACTCCATGTAGGAGGGGACACACAGGCAGCTATGAGCAGAGCCTTTGACTGTCACATCATCCCTTTCCAAGGTCATCCAACCTACATTAGAAGTGAACTTTGACAATTTAATTAAAACTTAATGATTTAGTTACAAATGTTGACGAGCTGAGGCAAAAATTACAATGGGACATACCCTGCTCACCCTCAAAGAAGGTTCTGTAAAGACCATCTTCTCAACACCAAGACAGTTGTCTTGCTCACCATGTGGAGCCAGAGAGGATGATATAATTCATCAGTTAGATTTATAATTAGATAAATAATAATATTAATAATTAAAAGTAAAAAATAATAATATAAAATTAACAGAAAGAAAGAAAAGAGGATTTAGCATATGTTAATTTCCTTTATTCTCATAATAAGCCACTAATCACATATTACTTTCAGTTTACAGATAAGATAGTCCTAGATGACAGTGAAAATTAGTAGCAGACACAAGATTGTTGTTTGTTTGTTTGTTTGTTTGTTTGTTTTGGTACCAGGGTTTGAACTCAGGGGCACTCAACCACTGAGCCACATCCCCAGCCCTATTTTGTATTTATTTAGAGACAGAGTCTCACTGAATTGTTTAGTGCCTCCCCTTTGCTGAGACTGGCTTTGAATTTGTGATCTTCCCTTCTCAGCCTCCTGAGCCCCTGGGATTATAGGCATACACCACCTTGCCCCAGAGTCAGTATTTTTTAAGAAGGAAATAAAATAAGAACTATTTCTAACAAAAGGCCTAATTTACACCTGACACTCATGCTTTCACATATTTGTTAACTTAATCTCCTGGGGTAAATATCACTGTTTAAATTATTTTATTTTATTTTTTATTTTTTTGCCAAATCCTCTTCTAAGTGACTGTATTATTTTGCATTTCCACCAGCTATGAATGAAAGTATCAGTTGTTCCACATCCTACTGTTTTGTTTTTTCATTATACACTATAATAGAGATTGGTTTATCCTTGAAAGAAATGTTTCAGAATTCTGTAAATACTTCATTCAAATTTTATCGTTTTAAATAATTTTTAAAACTGATAGGGAAGAAAGTTGGTAGTTTCTTACAAAACTGATTATACATTTACCATACAATCTAGTAATCATTCGTTACTGTTTTCCTAAAGGAGTTGAAAATTATGTCCACACAAAAATCTGCACACAGATGTTTATAGCAGCTCAGTTCACAATAGCTAAACTATGGACTCAACCTAGATGCCCTTCAACCTGTCTCTTATACAC
>NW_026000758.1:0-2467 GCF_001458135.2 Marmota marmota marmota | reverse complement strand
AGAGAGAGAGAGAGAAAGAGAGAAAGAAATAGATGTAAATAACCAATAATCAGGAAAAATACTGGATGTTGTCAAAGATCTTATTGACATTAAAGTAGAATATGGAATACCATGAATAAATTTATATCCATAAATTCAACAACTGGGATGAAACAGATAAATTTTTAAATGATTTAAAACACTGAACCTCATTCAAGATGATATTTACAACTTACATATTTATGAATCTCCTAAGGAACTTGAAATCTTAATATTCTCCAAAGTAAATAAATAAATAAGAAGCCCAAATGGCTTCTGCCCAAATTTACCAAGTATTTAAGTAAAAAATAATAGAAATATATGAAAAATTTCCAGAAAATGAAACAAGAAGTAACTCTTTCCAACTCATTAAGCTATTGTTATTCTGATACAAAAGATACTACAGGACAAAAATACTACAGGAAAAAAAAATCCTGACCAAAATCATTCATTAGTATGATTTTGGTCAAAATTAGAAGACTCATCTGATTTAATTTCAAGTCTTACTATAAAAGCATGGAGCCATAGACACAAAAACCCTGCATAATATATTTTCATCTTGAAACTCCTAGTATATTAAAAGACTAACATATAACATGTAAGGGTCCGGGGAAGCGTCGGAGAAAGAGACCACCAAGAGACTGACTCATGCAATTGCAGAAGGGGATTTACTGGGGATCCATTCCAGCGTGCTGGGGCTCCGTACTCACTCAAGAAGGGAGAGCAGCCCAGAGCCCCGGGGAGGGGTCAAGCAGTGCTTAAGTACACTTTTTGGGGAGGGCGGAGGCTTTGCATACATCAGGACAAATCATCATGAGGCACGGGAAAATCAAACAACAATTCTTAAACTTGATTAGTACATTCATTGGCGGGAACAGGTCGGGTGGGGGTGATTGGTCATTCCTAAGCAGGGTACACATTCAAACTGATTGGTTCAGGTCCTGTATGCCTACGTGACAAGCTGCACAGGGCCCTAGGCTATTAATCAACTAAATGGCCAGTAGGGCATTGTCTTAACTGCCTCAGGAATTTCAGGTTCTGGGTGTAGCAGAGGAACTTAACAATACCTGGTCCTTCACTTTTTAACTCAGGCCTTGCAGCTTAGAAACTTTACCCTTTCAACATGCAAGTGGAGAATGGGATACTTATCTAAGGAATCTAAGTTTGGTTAAACTTGAAAATCAGGAACTATGATTTATTGCCTCACAGAAAATAAAATGTGATTATCTCTCTATATATTATCTCAAATAAGAATTTGATAAAATTTGACACCCACTTATGATAAATAAAGGCTAATAGCAAAGTAGTAATAGAAAAAACTTCCTAATTCTGATAAAAACATCTCCAAAAAGTTCTTAGTAACACTATAGCTAATCATTAAATACTACAGTGCTTGCTTTCCTCCAAAGCTTGGGAACAAGGAGAGGATGTCCACTCTCATCATTGCTATTAAGTACCATGCTAAATATCTTAGTTAATTAAAAAAGACGATAAACAAATAAGTTCAAAATATTTGAAAGGAAGAAAATATAAGGTGGCTTGTCTACTTAGGTTTTCCCAAAATTTCTATAAAATATGTTAACAAATATAAGAATGATTTTAGAAAAAATGCATGATACAAGGTTTACATGTAAAAACCAATATTTCTCTATAGATCAATTAGCAATGTAAAATAATTTAAATAGTGACACGTAGGATAGTATCAATCAGCAAATATTTAAATATACATTCTCGAAAATGTTTCTATGCTGCAAAGTATACAAAAATAAAAAGAGCCATGTACATATAGATAGATTCCTAGATCTACAGATTCAGCAGAATCTCTAATAAAATTTCAGCAGGTTTTATATAAAAATGGAATAAATTATTTAAAAATGTAATGGAAATGCAAAGAAATAATTTTAGCCAAGGTGATTTTGAGTAAGGTCAAAAATTAGAAGACTCATCTGACTTAATTTCAAGACTTACTATAAAAGGATAGAGCCATAGATCATTATCAAAGAGTAGAAAATTCAGAAAAGTTCCTAAATGAATATGGTCAAAGATTTTCAACAATATTGTCAAGTGAACTAATGAAAAAAACGTAGTCTTCTCTTCAAGTGGTATTTGAAAAAAATCAAGCATCAATACACAAACAAACAACATAAATAGCCAAGATCTTATATAACAAAAATTAACCCCAAATAGATAAAACATCTAGAATATAACACAGCAAAAAATACTTTCTTTTGGTTAGTAAATGTTTTGTCTATGGGACACAGAATTTAATTTTCAAGGCCAGATTTAGCAACTTAGCACAATTATGTCTCAAGGGCTGGGAATGTCGTTAATAAATACATATAAGAATGATTTTAGGGGCTATAGCTCATTGATAGCGCACCTGCCTTGCACATGTGAAACACTGGGTTCAAAGATATTGCGTCCAACTACAACTAAAAAAAAAATATTT
>NW_026000757.1:0-2467 GCF_001458135.2 Marmota marmota marmota | reverse complement strand
TCTCTTTCACATGAACAATTGTCAAAATGTATAAACAAACTGGTTGAATTAATAGCTGGCAACAGCTAATAGGGAAACCCTAGTGCTTAAAATGCAATTCTTTCCAGGCCAAATGTTCGCCCATCTTACAGTAATTGCACAATGCATTTGCAGCTAAGGTCTCATTAAAACTTCATGCTCACCTGTGCTCCAGCAGCACAGAGGATGCATATGGGTTAGGGCAATGGCCAGGTGATTGCCTCCTGGGCTTGCCCAATTGTGAATTTCAGTTAGAGCCACATAAGTCTGTGCCTTTGTGCCATGATTTATTATAGGGAGTTTGTATCCCAGGGGACTTCAAGCAATTCAGAAGCAGCAGGAAGAGACAGGGAGGCAGGTGAGCCAAGAATTGAGTGACTGTGAGAGGTTTTGTGACACCTTGTTAATTATTAACTCTGGCAGTAGGTAGTCAAGTTAACCGGAAGGGGAGGGTGGACCTAATTAAGAATCCAAACAGCATTTCTAAAGAGCAAATACAGCCCCCAAACAGGCAGTTCTCATGGGGTTGACCACAAAGAAGTCGTGCACCTTGCATCCAGCTGCCTCCATCACAGGAGACATAATAGGTTTGATGGCCAATTTTTAGCCCAAGGTAAGATGAATGGTACATAGAAGGGAAGGAAAACATAATTATTCAGACTACATGAAGGTAGTTGTTTAAATTACTCTTTTGTTCAGTGTAAGTCCTTGAGAGAGCACCCAGGACATGAGTGGTTTTGTAAGGACTCAAATACAAAGCAACTCTGTTCTTCACAACAACTGTGTGGAAATTATTAGAGGGCCTGGAGGGGTCAAGTAGAATTGAAAGAAAAAGGTTTGGTGAATAAACAGCCCTGGGAGGAGAAAGAGGAGCCCAGGTCCCCTCTGAGAATGCACAGACCTGAGGGGCTGGGTCTGTCTGGGGCTTTCCTGTGCAGGGAGGGGCTCATCCTCCTTGGGACCCCTCTTCCTTCAGGTGCCACCTGACCTCACTTCATCCTAGCTTGTCTGCCCTGCTGGCCACTCACTGCCCTACCTTTCACTGGGCAGCCGGGAGTCCCCCTTTACAACTACAGCAAGCCCTTCCCAGGCATTCCCCTGCCTCCCATAAATCACTCAAGAGGCTTGGAGAGTTTTCCTTTTACTTTGTCTGTGAGAATGAAGTGTACCCACTGTAGGAAACTCAGAAAGTAAAGAAAAGCCAAATGATGAAATAATTCATCTGCTCTGAAACAACCCTCCTTACAAGGTTGACGTTTTGGTCCACTTCTTTCCAGACTTTTTTCTTTACATATTTATCTCTGCCTGTTTGAAAGTTACACACTCTGTTTTCCTCTTCAAATCTTTAACTTAACCAAAATTTACAGACTCTTTAATCATTCATATTACAAACAAAAGGAAATCTTTAGTGACTCCCAAGTGGGATGATAAATTTGGCATCTTTTACTTCTTGCTCTTCCTTTCTTTCTTTCTTGTCTTTTGAATCTTAAACACTAGAGTTAGTTACTGATACGTTTTAATTAGATATTATCTCTTTAAGATTTGTTATTTTGATATTTGCATGCCATAAAATGCAAGGAAATTCTCAAAGAAAAGGAGACAGGGCTGAAGCACCCTCCACTGAGACAGGCTTAGAATCCATAAAGAGACATTATTCACAACCAAAACAAAACAACTCCAAAACGTTTCCAGGAGAAATTGGAGACAGTCCTGGTAACTGGAAGCCCTTACGCTTCTCTTAAAAACAGTAGCATGGTGCAAATTTGAAGTGAAACTTGAAATTGTGTTCATGGTTCCTTTTCATCCAGCATCACCAATAGTTACTGTGCAGCTGCTGCCTAGTGGGGCTGGGCTCTAAGTCTTCAAAACAAATCTCCAGGGTGCTTTATAGTTTGCAGTGTACATTTACTTAATGCTTTGCATCTGCTCTCCATACTATCCTCTGAAAACTAGAAATCGCTGTGTTCATTTTTACATACCCAGACACTGAGACCCAGAATAGTTCCAACTATTTTCCCAGCTAGTTACATGGCACAACCCCAGTTCCTTGCCTGAGTCTTCTCCAAACCTGAATGCTCCCAGGGCAAAACAGCTCCTCTTGCCAGAAAGATCTGGAAGGCCAGTGAACTCCATCTTGGGGCAGAGGTGTGAATTGACCAGAGTCTCAGTCTTTAGTTGAACAAAGCACAGTGCTTCATACACATGAGGGTTTCTAAATCCCAGGTTTTCTGGGAGTCTGTGAGTGTATATAATTGTCATCTGGAGAACACATTTATATACTTCTCCCACTAGTGATTTTTTTTAAACCAAGTTGAACACATCTAAACCTCAATTCAGTCTCCTTGCAGAAAAAAAAATACATTTATTTAAATTGTTCAGCCCGAAGAATAAAAAGTGGAATTTAAAAAAAATTATAGATGGGGACCTGAGAAAGTGTATTGACCTCAAA
>NW_026000756.1:0-2468 GCF_001458135.2 Marmota marmota marmota | reverse complement strand
ATTGTCTTAGGGATAAATTTAGGGTTAGGTGTTGGGTTAGGGTTATTGTTTAGATTTAGGTTTAAGGTTAGTTTTAGTTAGATTTAGGTTTAAGGTTAGTGTAAGATTTAGGTTAGGGTTATGGTTAAGTTAGGGTTAGGGTATGGTTAGCATTAGGATTTGTGTTAGTGTTAGGGTTAGTGTTAGAGTTAGAGTTAGGGTTAGTGTTAAGGTTAGGGTTTGTGTTAAGTTTAGGGTTAGGGTTAGGTTTTGTGTTTGGTTTAGGGATGGGGTTAGGGTTACAGTTAGGATTATGGTTAGATTTAATGTTAGCAATAGTGTTAGGGTTAGTGTTAGTGTTAGGGTTAGTGTTAGTGTTGGTGGTAGGGTTTGGGTTAGTTTTAATATTAGTGTTAGCTTTAGGGTTAGGGTTAGGGTTAGCATTATTTTTAGGATTAGGGTTTATGGTAGGGGTATGGTTAGATTTAGGATTAGTATTAAGGTTCGTATTAGTATAAGGTTTTGCTTAGGGTTAGGGTTAGTTTTAGGTTTACCGTTAGCGTTACGGTTAGTCTTACGTTTGGGTTAGGGTTATGGTTACTGTTAGGGTTAGCATTATAGTTAAGTTTAGCTTTACTGTTAGGGTTAGCATTATGATTAGTTTTGAGTTAGGGTTAGTGTTAGGTTTAGGGTTAGGGTTAGTGTTATTTTTAGGGTTAGGTTTATGATTAGGTTTAGGTTTAGTGTTAGGTTTAGTGTTAGGATTAGGGTTATGGTTAGGGTTAGTGATTTGTTGAGGTTTAATTTTATGGGTATGGTTACTGTTAGGTTTTGGTTAGGGTTAGGGTTAATGTATTGCTTGCGTTATGGTGGGAGTTAGTGTTAGGGTTAGCATCAGAATTAGGTTTATGGTAAGTGTTAAGGTTAACTTTAGTGTTATGGTAAGGATTACGATTATGGTTAGTGTTAGGTTTAGGGTTAGGATTAGGTTTATGGATAGGGTTATGATTAAAGTTAGGTTTTGTGTGAGGGTAAAGGTTATGTTTAGTTTTAGTGTTAGGTTATATTTACGGTTAGGATTAGGATTAGGTTTAGGGTTAAGCTTAAGTTTAGTGTCAGTGTTAGGGTTTGTTTTAAGGTTAGGTTCAAGGTAAGTGTAAGGTTAGATTTGCGGGTAGGATTCAGATTAGTTTTAGGGTTAGTGTTAGTGTTGCATCAGAGTTAGTTTTAGGTTTAGTGTTCAGGGTTAGGTATAGAGTTAGGGTTAGGATTAGTGTTAGGTTTAGTGTTAGGTTGAGGGTTAGGGTTAGGTTTAGTATTAGGGTTAGGATTAGGGATAAGTTTAGGGTTTATGTTAGGGTTAGGGTTAGTATTAGGGTTAGTTTTAGGGTTCGTGTTAGTTTTGGTTTAGCGTAAGTGTTAGTTTTAGGGTTAGGTTGTGGTTTAGTGTTAGTGTTTGGTATAGGGTTAGGGTTAGTGTTAAGGATAGTGTTAAGTTTAGAAATAGGTTTAGAGTTAGTGATAGGGTTAGGGTTAGGGTTAGTGTTATGGTTATGGTTAGGGTTACATTATTTAGGTTTAATGTAAGTGTTAGGGTTAGTGTTAGGCTAAGTATTAGGTGTAAGGCTAGTGTTAGGTTTAGTGTTGGGGTTAGGGTTAGGGTTAGGGTTATTTTTAGAGTTAGGATTTGAGTTAGGATTAGGGTTAGTGTTAGATTAAGTGTTAGGGTTAGGGTTAGGTTTTGTGGCAGTGTTAGTTTTAGAGTGAGGTTTTTTGATAGGGATAGGGTAAGGGTAAGTGTTAGGTATACAAATAGGATTAGGGTTAGATTTAGGGTTTGGGTTTGGGTTAGGTTTAGTGTTAGGGTTAAGGTTATGTTTAGAGTTAGGGTTAGGGTTAGTGTTAGGGTTAGGATTTCTGTTATGGTTAGGGTTAAAATTAGTGATAGGTTTCAAGTTGGGTTAGGTTTAATGTTAAGTTTAGGGTTAGGGTTTGTGTAAGGTTTACTGTTAGGGTAAGAGTTAGGGTTAGCGTTAAGGTCAGTGTTTGTTTTAGAGTTAGGGTTTGTGTTAGGTTTATGGTAAGGGTTAGGGTTAGTATTAAGGTAGAGTTAAGCTTTGGTTTGGGGTTGTGGTCAAAATTAGGGTTAGTGTTAGGGTAGTGTTTAGGGTTAGGGTTAGTGTTAAAGTTAGGTTTATGGTTACAGTTAGTATTAATTTTAGGGATAGGGTTAGTGTTAGGGTTAGTGTTAATTTTAGGGATAGCGTTAGTGTTAGGGTTTAAGTTAGAATTAGGTTTAGTGTTAGGGTTAGGGTTAGGGTTAGTGTTAGGTTTTGTGTTAGGCTTAGGGTTATGTTATGGTAATTTTTGTGTGAGGATTAGGGTTAGGTTAGGTTTAGGTTTACAGTTAAAATTTTGGTTAGGGTTAAGTTACGGTTAGTTTTAGTGTTAGGTTTAGGGTTATTGTTTGTGTTAGGTTTTGGTTAGTA
>NW_026000755.1:0-2468 GCF_001458135.2 Marmota marmota marmota | reverse complement strand
AATTTTTTAATATTTATTTTTCAGTTTTTGGTGGACACAACATCTTTATTTTATTTTTATGTGGTGCTGAGGACCGAACCCAGCATCCCGCGCATGCCAGGCGAGCGTGTTACCGGTTGAGCCATATCCCCAGCAATAGTCTAGTTTATTTTACTCTTCTCAGATTATTCAGTCTAAAAGGGCACCTCTTTCCTGTTGCAACCCTCACCAATAGACTGATCAAGTTCTTTTTTTTTTTTTTTTTTAATATTTATTTATTTATTTATTTATTTAATTTTCGGCGGACACAACATCTTTGTTTGTATGTGGTGCTGAGGATCGAACCCGGGCCGCACGCATGCCAGGCGACTGCGCTACCGCTTGAGCCACATCCCAGCCCCCTGATCAAGTTCTTGCCACATTGTGAAAAGATACATCTTTAGTAGAAGAGAATAAGAGAAAAGGGGAGAGAGAGAGAAAGAGAGAGAGAGAGAGGTGTCCAAGTGCTGTGGAGCCCCTAATTCTAGTCCCCAAGGTCCTAATCTCTGCAGCTCCTCCTTCCATTCTATGAATTACCTCATGGACTTATTATTAGATTATTTTTATTACTGTTAACTGTATCTTCCATGGCATGAAGGCAAGTAATAGGAGGCCCATTAATGTTTGAGTTGGGTTTTCTGTTACTTGCCATGAATTGGACTAGAATAGTTTGTGGTTTATGAAACTGAAAGTTCCAGAGTAAGGTTGTACTTCAGAATTAATTGATCTACTAGCTTGACAGTGTCACCAAAAACTCTGTTTGTCCTCCAGTGTCAGCTTCATTCTAAACTGGCTTTCTACAGAGTTGTAGAAAGACATGCACATGTACCCTCTTCACATTTGGTGGGAGACAGTTTCTTTCAGGTGCTCTCAGAAAATACAAGAAGTTCATTCCCAGAAACCCTCAGCAGAACTTTCTTTTCTTCTTATTGGCTGAGATAGTGTCACATGCCCATCTTTGAGACAGTAGCCAAAGCCAGGAAATAAAATGTGCTGATTTATGTAAACCTGAGCCATGAGCTCTGCCTCTTGAGTCAGGGATGAGATTGCCTTCTCCAAAAGCACTTGGGCTCCACAGTATAGAAGTAAGGGGGAGAATGAAAATAAACAACAATTAGGGGAGCTACTAAGAGAAAAGGGGATTAATATCAGGAGCTAACCATAAATATCTTCTATACCTGCCCAGCAACAAAGCCAATATTCTATATCCTGCTTAAACTGTTTTATGTTAGGTTTCCTTCTTGTCTAGGAAGATCTTGGTACTTATCTCTGCCATTGACTAGCTGTGTGACTTTGGGCACAGACAGAAGCCATCTCAGCCTTAGCTTCTGCTTCTGTAAAATTAAGATTATCTAACTGATAAAATTGCTGGAGGCTTGAGTGAGATGATAGATTTTGTTTTTCTTTCTTTCTTTCTTTCTTTCTTTCTTTCTTTCTTTCTTTCTTTCTTTCTTTCTTTCTTTCTTTCTTTCTTATAGTTGTAGATGGACAGAATGCCTTTATTTTATTTGTGTATTTTCCTGTTGTGCTAAGGATCGAACCCAGTGCCTCACACATGCTGGGCAAGCACTATGCCATTGAGCTACAGCCCCAGCCCTGAGATGAGAGATTTTTAAAAAGCACTTTGTAACCTATATTAAATAAAAGTAAGAGCCCTTTTTAAAATTTTTATTTTATTGTGATGAGTACACTTAACATGAGATCTACTCTCTTAACAGATTTTTTTTATTGGTTGTTCAAAACATTACAAAGCTCATGACATATCATCTTTCATACATTTGATTCAAGTGGGTTATGAACTCCCATTTTTACCCCAAATACAAGTTGCAGAATCACATCGGTTACACATCCACATTTTTACATAATGCCATATTAGTGACTGTTGTATTCTGCTACCTTTCCTATCCCCTACTATCCCCCCTCCCCTTCCCTCCCATCTTCCCTCTCTACCCCATCTGCTGTTATTCAATTCTCTCCCTTGTTTTTTTTCCCCTTTCCCCTCACAAACTCTTATATGTAATTTTGTGTAACAATGAGGGTCTCTTTCCATTTCCATACAGTTTCCCTTCTCTCTCCCTTTCTCTCCCCCCACTCGTCTCTGTTTAATGTTAATCTTTTCCTCATGCTCTTCCTCCCTGTTCTGTTCTTAGTTGCTCTCTTTATATCAAAGAAGACATTTGGCATTTGTTTTTTAAGGATTGGCTTCACTTAGCATAATCTGCTCTAATGCCATCCATTTCCCTGCAAATTCCATGATTTTGTCGTTTTTTAGTGCTGCGTAATACTCCATTGTGTATAAATGCCACATTTTTTTATCCATTCATCTATTGAAGGGCATCTAGGTTGATTCCAGAGTCTAGCTATTGTGAATTGTGCTGCTATGATCATTGATGTGGCAGTATCCCTATAGTATGCTCTTTTAAGGTCCTCAGGGAATAGACCCAGAAGGG
>NW_026000754.1:0-2468 GCF_001458135.2 Marmota marmota marmota | reverse complement strand
TGGAACCTTAAAGAAGATACGAGACAGCAAATCCAAACAGTGAAAGAACACTTTGAAAATCAATTAAATAAACAGATACATGAGGTGGGATGGAAAGGGAGAGAAAGGGAAATTGCATGGTAATGGAGGGAGACCCTCATTGTTATACAAAATTACATATAAGAGGTTGTGAGGGGAATGGGAAAATAAACAAGGAGAGAAATGAATTACAGTGGATGGGGTAGTGAGAGAAGATGGGAGGGGAGGGAGGGGGGATAGTAGAGGATAGGAAAGGTAGCAGAATACAACAGTTACTAATAGGGCATTATGTAAAAATGTGGATGTGTAACCGATGTGATTCTGCAACCTATATTTGGGGTAAAATTGGGAGTTCATAACCAACTTGAATCTATTGTATGAAATATGATATGTCAATAGCTTTATAATGTTTTGTACAACTAATAAAAAAATAAATTTAAAAAAAAAGAAAACTTGTACTCCAATAAAATAGAAAATATCAAAGCCATTGACAAATTTCTAGAGTCATATAATTCGCCCAAATTGAATCAGGATAATATACACAATTTATACAGATCAATTTCAAGTGACAAAGTAGCAGATGCCATCGAAAGTCTACCAACAAAGAAAAACCCAGGATTGGGTGGGTATACAGCTCAGTTCTACAAGACATTTAAAGAAGAACTAATACCAATACTCTTCAATTTATTTCAGGAAATAGAAAAAGAGGCAGCACTTCCAGACTCATTCTATGAGGCCAATATCACCCTGATTTCAAAACCAGGCAAAGACACATCAAAGAAAGAAAAGTTCAGACCAATATCTCTCATGAACATAGATGCAAAAATTCTCAATAAAATTCTGGCATATCGAATACAAAAGCATATCAAAAAGATTGTGCATCATGATTAAGCGGGATTCATCCCAGGGATGTAAGGTTGGTTCGACCTATGGAAATCAATAAATTTAATTCATCACATCAATAGACTTAAAGATAAGAATCATATGATCATCTCAATAGATGCAGAAAAAGCATTTGACAAAATACTGCACCCTTGTATATTCAAGACACTAAAAAAATTAGGGATAACAGGAACATATCTCAACATCATAAAAGCTATCTATGCTAAGCCCCAGGCCAACATCATTCTAAATGGAGAAAAATTGAAGGCATTCTCTGTAAAAACTGGAACAAGACAGGGATGTTCTCTTTCACCACTTCTATGTAACATAGTTCTTGAAACACTGGCCAGAACAATTAGACAGATGAAAGAAATTAAAGGGATACACATGGGAAAACAAGAACTCAAATTGGCACTATTTGCTGATGATATGATTTTATACCTAAAAGACCCTAAAATTTCCACCAGAAAACTTCTAGAACTAGTGAATGAATTCAGCAAAGTAGAAGGAAATAAAATCAACACCCATAAATCAAAGGCATTTCTGTATAGCAGTGACAAATCCTCAGAAAGGGAAATGAGGAAAACAACCCCATTTACAATAGCCTCAAAAAAAAAAAAACCCTTGGGAATCAACTTAACAAAAGAGGTGAAATCTATATAATGAAAATTACAGAACCCTAAAGAAAGAAGTCAAAGAAGACATTATAAGATGGAAAGATCTACCTTGCTCTTGGATAGGCAGAATTAATATTATCAAAATGTCCATACTACCAAAAGCATTATACAGATTTAATGCAATTCTGATCAAAATTCCAATGACAGCCTCATAGAAATAGAAAAAGCAATCATGAAATTTGTCTGGAAAAAAAAGAGACCCAGAATAGCCAAAGTAATCCTTAGCAGGAAGAGGGAAGCAGGTGGCATCACTATACCAGAACTTAAACTATACTACAGAGCAACAGTAACAAAAACAGCATGGTATTGGAACCAAAACAGACTGGTAGACCACTTGTACAGAATAGAGGACACAGAGACTAACCCACAAAACTACAATTATCTTATATTAGACAAAGGCGCCAAAAACATGCATTGGAGAAAAAATAGCCTCTTCAACAAATGGTGCCAGGAAAACTGGAAATCCATATGTAACAAAATGAAATTAAACTCTATCTCTCACCATGCACAAAATTCAACTCAAAATGGATCAAGGACTTAGGAATAAAACCAGAGACCCTGCGCCTAATACAAAAAAAAGTAGGTCCTAATCTCCATCATGTGGGTTAGGCACCCACTTCCTTAGTAAGACTGGCGCAAGAATTAAAATCAAGAATCAATAAGTGGGATGCAATCAAACTAAAAAGCTTTCTTCTCAGGAAAAGAAACAATCTATGAGGTGAATAGAGAGCCTACATCTTGGGAGCAAATCTTTACCCCTCACATATCAGATAGAGCACTAATCTCTAGGGTATATAAAGAACTCAAAAAGCTAAACATCAAAAAACAAATAACCCAATCAGTAAATGGGCCAAGGACATGAACAGACACTTCTCAGAAGATGATGTACAA
>NW_026000753.1:0-2468 GCF_001458135.2 Marmota marmota marmota | reverse complement strand
CTGAAACTACAGGATGGGAAATCATGAAGGTCTGCAGCAGAGAGGGGTGTTGTGGAGCAGCTGGAGCTCAGACTGTGTGAGGGCAGGTCCTGCCCTGTGCCAGGCCACACTCTTGGACACATGTCACTGACCATTGTCTAGTTCCATAGAATGCACAAAGTGACCCAGGTGTGACCTGTAGACATGGGTAGAGGTTGATGAATTGTAACAAAAGCAACAGAGTCTGGGGGTGGTGATAAAATGGCTATGGGAGCAGGGGATACACAGGAGATTTCTGAACTTCACCAGAATTTTGGTGGGGACTTAAAATGTATAAAAAATAAAGTCTAAAAAATTCCCATTTGGAATACGTGGAGAGGACTATTTGTGCTTCATAAACCCTGATACTGCTTAATTCAGGCTCTTCAGGTCTTAAAGTACTTTCTTTATCATAACAGTGAGCTCATTGCCTGCTGGGGCTGAGCTGAATGGTCAGGGTGCAGAGGAGCAGCCCTGGATCCTCTGACTGACCCACCTTGTAGTGCTCAGGGCCTGGCTGCCTCTGAGCTGTGCCCTCAGCAGGTGGAGGCAGCAGGAGGAGCAGCTGGGGCAGCCCAGCCTCACACTTCTGCTCCCTGGGAGGTTTTTGTCATGGCCTGTGTCACTGTGGGAGAATAACTGTTACTTTGTTGACAGTAAATCCACTGCCACTGAACATCTAGGGGACCACAGATTGTAAACTGGTTACAAGATTGACAAGGGGATTAGGAGCTTGCCCTGGTTTCTGCTGATACCAGTATAAATAATCACTAATGTTTTCACTGGCCCTGCAGGTAATGGTGACTCTGTCTCCTAGAGATAGACAAAAAGGATGGAAACTGGATCATCATGATGTCACATCTGACACCTGTCATTGGAAACATAAAAAAATATATATATATATCCTTGTAAGTAGTGATGTTGCAAGAGGACTTTCCTGAGTAGCCAGGCAGCACTGACCACACTGTGGTTAGTAAATCGCCAGTGCTGTCCCTCCTTACCTTGGAGGCAGAGCAGCAGGAGCCCCAGGAGCTGAGCAGCGGCCCTCATGGCCATGCTGTGTGCTAACAGGGACTGACTCTTGCACAGGGTATGAGCACCTCTTAAGAAGTCCTCAGGGCAGTGGGATGTGCTGTGGGCACATGCAAATCAGCGGGGCTGGGCAGGCTGGGCACAGCTGCAGGAGGCTCCTCCTGTCAATCAATACAGGCTCAGTGTGTCCGTGTCCAGGTATCCCAGGTCAAACCAGGGCAACTCACATTTGCTTGGGGGGACAGGGTTTCCTGGGCCTAGAGAACACAGTCAGCACCCAGAGCTATGAGGGGTCATCTGTAGTATTTCCTGGTTGAGGATAGGCTGTTCTTGTGTTTTACGTGTTGAGCCAAGATGGTAATAAATCACCAAGTCAATCTTTGAACAGGAGACGGAAACGTTATTCACCAGTTGGTGTTCTGGATCCACCAGCTGGTAGGCCAAAAGGAAGGCTGCAAGTCTACACTCTTTGACCCCCTCCTAGGGTTTGAGTACATCCTTTATAGTCCAAAACCACATTGAAACATAAGTGGTTGTTGCTATGATTCAAAACCATGAACAAACGACATGAGATCTAAAAGTATAAGCAGTAAAGCAAGTGGGCCCAAACCTCCCTCATTGAGTACAAGTTAAAAAAATGTTAGTAACATCTAGACAATTAATCTCTGACAGGGTACTTTAACCAAGAAAAATGGGAACAAAGGAAAGAACATTTTTACATGGTATAAGAATTGCCATTTTGTGTTCCTAAGCTCCTGTGCCAGCCACTGTTGAGGGGCACAGAGTCAGGGGTTCCCTGGGAGAAGCACTTCTTACAGGACCTGGAGTCTCAGGACAAAATGGAATCTGTGTAGTCATGGCCCATGTAGCCTAGCCCATGACATAAGCACAATACTGTGTTACTGACCCTTGGGGGATGAGGAGGCCTTAAAGAAACAAAGGGGTAGTTTATGATTTAGAAGTAAAAACAGAAATGAAGGCAGCAAGAGAGGAAGATGTTTAAACTCACTGAGGCATTTGGAGATTCTGGACATTGGCACAGCATGGGTAAGAGGCAGGGAGGAGGGACCCACCCATGGACCCCTCCCTCTCTGCCTCAGAGTCCCACAGAGCACACTCATACCCATCATGGTGCCCATCTTCTCCAGACCAGCATGTCTAAGTCCAGCCAGGTTCTTCAACTTAACCATCTTGTAGGAGAAGTAAGAATAATTTTACAAAGTAGTGAAAATACTTTAGCAGTTGAAGTTTCGAGAATGTAAGGCAGGATCAGCATTTTAATAAAAACAGCAAAGATCCAGATTCTTTGTATAATTCTACTTTTCCAGAATGACCACAGGAGTTTTTCAGTCTTGGTCTTAATGCCTCATGGCCTCATGATGGTTACAGTGTCTCTAAACATCATGACCTCCATCAGG
>NW_026000752.1:0-2468 GCF_001458135.2 Marmota marmota marmota | reverse complement strand
GCTCATCCCAATTTGTGTCCCTTCCTGTGATGCACTCAAGCACCTGGTAGTGTCTATGAGACACACCATGGAGTAGGGGAGCAGCAATTGTCCCCTAATATGTTTAATCTGCAGCTCATTGAATGTGTGGCTATAAAGCTACACACAGAAAAGGCCCTCTGCACTCTTCCCTGGTGGCACAGCAGGCAGGGTGGCAGGCTGGGAGTCGTAGTGTCCCCTGAGGCAGGTCACCTGCTCCATCCTGAATTTTCAACACCTCATGTTATAGTGATTTATAGGAATTGGTGTTTTTGCTAAAATGATTTTGGCTTCTTCCAGCAAATTTGGGGTAGCAGGAAAGTTTTTGGAGGGATTATCTGTCTCCTCTAGTTAGGGTGTTATCTTTTGTAGGAAGAAACCACATTCATCGTGCAAAGGCCTGCGTGGGCATAGTCACCCTAACCTCTGCCTCAGGACCATCTTCTCCCCACAGTCTGGAAAGGACCAAGCTGTTGCCTTGACTAGCAGCTCCTGAGGCCAGGCTCTGTCTGCTCCCAGCTGAGTCCTGCCCAGCTCCACCAAGGGCAGCCTTCCCTGGCCCAAGAGAGAATCCCACTCAGATCCAGCTGCTGCCCCCTGACTAGCTGCTCCATACAGGGCTGCAGGCTTCCTGAGGTTCCCTGCACCCACAGCCAGGCCCACACTCACTTGACAGGTGTAGTTGACGCCTCCAAGACCAGGAGGCAGACCAAGGCCACCACCATCCACTTCATGATGCCGATTCCCAGCTGGTCACAGAGCAAGCGCCACTCTGAGATCCACAGTCGCACTGGAGTGAAGACTTCAGCACTCCCTCTTTATACCCCCTGGATGTGGCCGAGTCCCTCCCTCTGTGCCCTGGGCAAGCATGACCCCAACCAGGGTGTCCCCTGTACACCATGTAGCCATTGTTACTGTGTTTTTCCCCCTGGACCATGGCCACAGCTGACTTTTCAACTTGTTGACTTTGAAATCAACAGCAGAGGCCAGGAGGTACGGGCGATAAGACAGAACCAAGTAGCCATAAGATGGAGTGGCAGAGTTGCTCCTCCTCCAGGATCCAGTGGTTGGTGTGGGCATTTTGGGGTGAGGGCCACAAAGAGGCAGAGACAGAGAGAGGGGCATAGGAACGTAGGCAGGTTTCTTGGCCAGCAAGTCTTGACATTGGGGATCACAGGATCTTTGTCATGGGCACTCTCCTGTGTGCTGTAGGCAGGTTCACACCATCCTGGTGGCTGCCCACCGGGTGCTAGGAGCAGTCCCAGAGCTGTAACAATCAGAAATGTGTCTAGGGGTTACCTAACGTCCCCCAGTAGGGATGACATCATTGACAACTGTGTGCTTAAGTGATGCCCTTGGTGGTCTGACTCAAGTCCTGGCTCCCAGCACCCCAACACCTTGGGGATGGAATTGGAATATGTTTGGGAGTCCTGTGTCAATAGGTAGCATGGTGATGAGGACATGTAGGTAACAAGGCAGTTCTGTTGCTGTGAATGGGGCTATAGGCCAGTGGCAGAAGTCACTGACTGGGGGAGTCTTCTGAGGCTTTCCAGATCCATCAGGGGACTTGGAGAAACCCTCAGCACATGCCTAGGTCACACTCACAGGATACGCCATCTGGGCATTGGCCGTGCCTCAGGCAGCAGCAGTGAAGTGGAGCCTGGATCAGGGCATGAGCAGAGGGCCCCCTGTCTTGTCCCCTTCTTCACTGTCTCTCCCTATACCCCCTGCAACTCTGCCCTGACCTAGTTCTCCTGGGAGGGCTCTGTGTCCCCCATCGCCCTTCACCAAGAGCTGGACTGCCCTTCTCTGGCCCAGGTCTGGTTCATCCTGTCCCTCTCTCCATCATCTGGGGCTCCCACAGCCATCCCCCCACCTCTCCTACCCCTCACGGCCACCTCCCCCTCTGCCCATCTACAGTCTTCCCAAGGCTGAGCTGACCTGAAGCTGGACTGCCAACTCTCCATATTGGGGGACTGGAAAAAGTCCCCATGCCAGCACCCTCTCTGCCACTTTGTACCCAGCACTAAGGGCTCCAAACAGATTGATCACACCTTTGGGCCCCAGGCAGAAGGCCAGGGCCACACCTGCCAACCAAAGACAGCATCTGGCCAGCAGGGGATTTTCCACTCTGGCCACCACCGCCCACTGCCTATCCAGACCTAGGCATCCTCCCCAGGCCTCATGATGGGGGAGGCAGGGAAGGAAATAAATTCTGCCCAGTTCTCCCAGAGAGGGAGGTCCCTGCCTGATGGTTGTCAATGCCAACTCAGGTCCCTTCCTCCCTGCAGTCCCCAGAGCCATGTGGGACTCTGGAGAGGAAGGCAAGGCGGGGAGCATTTCCCCTGAGCTGGGCATCCCCACATCCGGAAGAGAAGGAAAAAGAGTCATAGGATCCTTGGATTCCTGCTAAGTTCATGGAATGCCCTGACCTCAGAAGGCCTACTAGG
>NW_026000751.1:0-2468 GCF_001458135.2 Marmota marmota marmota | reverse complement strand
CAACCTAACCATAACCCCAAACTTAAACCTAAAACTAACCCTAACCATAAACCTAACCCTAACTCTAACAGGAACCCTAACCCTAACCCTAAACCCAGCCCTAAACCTAAAACTAACCCTAAACCTATCCCTAATCCTAACACTATCCCTAAAACTAACACTAACACTAACCCTAATTCTTACAATAACCCTTAACCTAACACTAATCATAAGACGAACACTAAACCTAACCCTAAAACTCTCATGAACCATAACCCTAACACTAACACTAACCCTAAACCTCACCATAAATGTAACCTTAATCCTAAAACTTACTCTAACCCTAACTCTAACACTAAGCCTCAAGCTAACTCTAACACTAAACAAAACACTAATCTGAAAACTACTCTTAATTCTAACTGTAACACTAACCCTAATCCTAACCATAAACTACAACTAACTTTAAATCTAACCCTAACTGAAACTCTAACATGAAGCCTAAACTTAAACCTAACCGTAACCCTAACACAAACCCACACCCAGACCCTAACCCTAACACAAACCATAACCGTAATTCTAACATTAACACAAACCTTAACCAAAACCTAACCATAACCCTAACCTAAATTTAACCCTAAACCTTACCCACCCTTACCCTAACCCTAACACTAACTCTGAACCTAACCCTAACACTAACCCTAACACTAACCCTATAACTAACTGTAACCCTAACTCTAAACCTAAAACTAACACTAATCCTAACACTAACCATAACCCTAAGCCTAATATTAATTTAACTCTAATCTTAACCATAACCCTAATGATAACCTTAAACCTAACAATATCACAAACACTAACCTAAACCTAACGGTAACCCTAACAGTAACCCTAAACCCAACCCTAACCCTAACACTAAAACTAACCCTAACCTGAACCCTAACCCTAAACCTAACCCTATCACAAACACTAATCCTAACCCTAACTCTAACAATAACCCTAACCCTAATACTAACCCAAAACCTAACCATAACCCTAATCTTAACTGTAAACCTAACCGTAACCCAAACCCTAACCATAACACAAACCCCAACACTAAACTTAACACTAAACATAAACCTAAACATAACCCTAATCCTAACAGTAAATCTAACCTTATCCCTAAGCCTAACCCTAACTCTAGCACTAAACCTAACCCTAATCCTAACCCTAACACTAACCTCAAACCTAAAGCTTACTGTAACCCTAACCCTAACCTGAACACTAACCCTAACCCTAACCATAACCATAAACCTAACACTAACCATAACATTAAGCCTAACCCGAACCATAACTCAAACACTAAAACTAACCCCAACACTAACCATAATGCTAACACTAAACCTAAACTTAACTCTATTCCTAATGCTAACCATAACACTAACCCTAAACCTAACCCTAATGCTAACTGTAGCACTAAACCTAATTCTAAACCTAATCCTAAAAATAACCCTAACACCAATCCAAACCCTAACACCAACCCTAAGCATAATCCTAAACCTAATTTTTAAACTATTCCTAACCCTAACCTTAACCCGTACCCTAACAATAACTGTAACCCTTACCCTACCACAAAACATAACCCATTTCATAACAGTAACCCTAATCCTAACCCTAACCCTAACTCTAACACTAACACTAACCCTAATTTTAACCCTAACATATACAATAACACTAACCCTAACACTAACCATTACCTAACCCTAAATCTAACCCTAATCCTACCTGTAACACTAACCCTAACACTAACCCTAACAGAAACCCTAACCGAACCCTAAACCTAACCTTGTCCCTAATCCTAACCCTAACCCTTACCCTAACACTAACCCTAACCTTAACCTTTAGCCTAAAACCCTAACACTCACCTGATCCTAAACCTAAACCTAATGCTAATCCTAACCCTAAACCTAACACTAAAACTAAACCTAACTATTACTCTAACCCAAACACAAATGCTAACAGTAACCTTAAACCTAACACTAATACTATCCCAATTAACAACCCTAACCCTAAATCTAATTATAACAGTAACCTTAACCCGAACCGTAAAGCTAACCCTAACACAAACCCTAACCAAAACTCTAACCCGAACACTAATCCTAACACTAAAACTTACCCTAACACTAAACATAAACCAAACCCTAACACTAACACTAAACCTCACCATAAACCTAACCCTAACCTTAACACTAAATCTAACCCTAACCCTAACACTAACCATAAATCTAACTGTAACCCTAACCCAAACATTAATCCTAACCCAAACCCTAACCCTAAGTGTAACACTAACCCTAAACTTTACCGTAAACCTACACCTTACCCTAACACTAACCACAAACCAAACCTTAACACGAATGCTATCCCTACAGTTAGGACCGTAACCCTAACACTAACCCACATCCTAAAAATAACCCTAATACAAACCCTAACTTTAACACTAACCTTAACACTAA
>NW_026000750.1:0-2468 GCF_001458135.2 Marmota marmota marmota | reverse complement strand
AAGATCTTGGCCAGGCAGGGGGAAATGCAGACAAAATCAAACAAAATGCAATCAAAATGCAATCGGCTAGGAAAACTTTTGCCCCGAAAATGGGCAGCGGACTCCATGTTGTTTACATCACCATGGTAACCATGGGGTGCCTGGCCAGAAGAGCAGGCTTCCTGGTCCCACCTCCCACACTTTCGCGGGCTTCCGATTGGTTCTTCCACAGTCACTCAGACAGGTCTTCTAGTCCAGCCTTCCGGCCACTAACCTGTACTACTGTGTTTCAGATTTCTACTGGAGCTGTTCAGAGCCTATATTTTTAAGAATGCCTACCTGTAAATGCTAACGAAAGATATCTTTTTCAGACAAAATTTAATTCCACAGGTTTCTATGTTGCAGTCCTAAATTTAAGTTAGTTCTGAGTTAAATAACCTGACTTTTCTCTATAGTTGTGTTACTAAATAATATTCTATTGATGAGAGATATCAAACATGCTTCTTTATATTTTACTTTTAATTTTGGAGGTTATGAGGATGCATTTGCTCACCACAGGAACAAAGCCGGCAATGTTCCTGTGATGACCAAAAAATCCTTATTCTCATTCCTAACTATAAAAAATAAATATATATACTCAAGGATCTTATTTCAGTTACATCAAGTGACGTCACATAGAAGAGTGCACTCCTAGTTAAAAATAAATTAAAATGGATCCAAATATTTTAAGACCACGTGGTTACATAAAGTTAATACAATTATAAGTTATGTTCTTATTCTTAATATATATTTTTTTAGATATTTAGATAACCTATATTTGTTAATCTATAAAATAATCAGCACATGCCTAATTGATTAGTTAATATATATTTGCCTAATTGTTTTTCTTCAACAGAAAACCCATAATTTATGTTTTATATTTATATTTATCAGATACTCTGCCTTTTCAGTTACAGATATTTGAGACAAATGTGTTTACTATAAATTTGCTTTTAAGTAAAAATTCTATCTTCAAGTAGTTTCTAAATCTCAAAGTTACTGTTCAAACTCATAAGATGATAAATAATTATAATTATGTCTACAAAATATCTAAGGATTTTAACTATATTTTCATTGATATTTCTTATCAAAGTATAATAATTTGTTTATGGATTCTAAGGTTTTCAGAAATTGTTCCAAAGTATAACCAAAAAAAATTTTTCTAAAAGAAAAAGATGCTTCAACAAAGAAAAAACACACATAGATCCTAAAAAGAGGAAAGAAATCATCTTTGGGTAAAACAAGGTCTTTATATTCATATTTCAATGATAAAAGTATTTTCCTAAGTAAAAAAGATTTTTATATTGTTATCTAAACAGATGATGTAAAAAGTTAGAAAGATTAAAAAAGAGATTTATATATACTAAACTGACTATAATTAATTTAAGGGTATTTCAGGTTATTTCCTAATTTAACTATACTAATGTGAGCTAAGATTTTGTCCATATTTTGACATGATAAGCAACCTATTAAAATGTAAGTTTATTTCTTTAAAATAAGATCCTTATTGCCTAATAATTCTTACTGTTTAAGACAAAGATTAGTTTTGGTAAATAAATTCACATCGTTGATAAAACATTAAGTATATTGAACTACTAACTTAAATCTCGATTTTAACAATTGTCCTTAGAGACTAAAATTGATTAATTCTAAGACACTGAGATACTAATTTTTACATATTTTGTTTGTTAGATAATTATAAAATTAAAATAAACATTTTATTAAGACTAATTTTCTCCAAATTAAAGTTATATATTAATTTTAAACAATAAAATTCATTGATATTATATAAGTTCTCTGGCTAGATCTATTGTCCATAAAAAGTACAGTAAGATTTATACACTGCTCCCTACACAAAAAATAACCTTAATCATATTTTTTAAAGGCAATTAAGAGATACCTATTTAAAGGATAATCTCTCAAAAAGATTGAGGATTCTTTCCAAAATGTTAGGATGGATCGACTAGTCTATATTAAAAAAATTTAATAATCAATAAAAGGTAAATCTATTCTTAGTCATTTAAGTACTTGTACTATTATCTATAACTTAAACTAATAATACTATGACTTATGCCAAGCCTTTACTCAATTTTATTAAGTAAGGAAAAGGGGGAATACAGGATCCCAGAGAGACACTAGGTTTTACAAAATACTTTAAAAGTTTTTTCTTAAATTGTAATATTGAGAGTCTTAATGTTACTGAACATGATTCAGTAAATTAAATCTGATATCAAAGTAGAGTTTAAACCAGTCATCATTATAATGACTGAGAAACCTGGTCCAGGAAGGTCAATTTCCAGCTATAGAGTTTATAGCCATGCAGCTCCACGAGCTTGTCAGGTAAATAAAAATCATGAAAAGGCTTGTATTGACCCATTTCCCAGGCCCACCTTTAATGTGTCTTGCAGTGTGGACTGGAAAGTCCACCCATGAAACTAGATTAATTGTCC
>NW_026000749.1:0-2468 GCF_001458135.2 Marmota marmota marmota | reverse complement strand
TATGCGAGGCACTGGGATCAATCCTTGGCATCACATAAATATAAATAAATAAACTAAAGATATTGTGTTCATCTACAAATAAAAAATATTTTTTTATAAAAGGAGGGCAGATCTCATAATAATTGTTTTTACAGCTATTGAAAATCAGTTTGATACAAGAAGAAGAAAAAGAAAAATGGGCAAAGGACTAGAATAGATATATCTCCAAAAGATATGCAAATGACCACCATGCACAGGTAAAGTTGCTCAAAATCATTAATCGGTAGGGAAATATAAATCAAAACCAGAAGGCTATACCATTTCACACCCATAAGCATGGCTATTATCTTTGAAAAGGAGAGAAAAAAGAAAAGTTTATGCAAGGATGTGTGTGGTGAGCCGTTCTAATTAGACCGTGGCCGCCATTAGAAGATGGCGCCGGCTTCCACTGTGGCCTGTGATAAACAACTCCTAATATGGAGAATTGGCACGCAATCCCTTACCACCCTATGAGAAAGGTCCACGTGGCAGCTTAAGATTGGTATGCTGGAGGCTTTATTAGGCTGTGCTTGGGCGCTCGGTGACGGGTCACTAGAAGATGATACATGAATCAAGGCCTGAATAAACTGCTGAAAGAAGAATCCTGTGTCGTGTTTTCCCTTGCCGGCGAGGGGTCGCGACAGATGTGGAAAAATTGAAAACTGAAACATTTGCAAATTATTGGTGGAAACATAAAATGGTATAGCTAGTATGGAAAACAATATGATGGTTCATCACAAAATAAAATTTGTTTTTTTATTTTAAAATTAGTTTTAATTCGTTATACATGACAGTAGAATGCACTATGATACATCATACATAAATGGAGTATAAGTTCTCATTTTTATCATTGTACATAATGTAGAATCCCAATGATCGTGCAGTCATATATGTACGTAGTGTAATTATATCTGATTCATTCTACTATCCTTCCTATCTCCAATCTCCATCCTCTCCCTTCATTCCCCTTTACCTATCTAAAAGTAAATCTATTCTTCCCTAGCTCCCCCACCCTAATTGTGAGTAGCATCCGCATATCAGAAAATATTCTGCCTTTGGTTTTGAGGATTGGCTTATTTCACTTAGCATATATACACTGTGTAATCATGTTAAACATCTGTTTTCTCTGACATTTATTTTTAATTTATGGTGAAATATTTCACCATACAAATTTGTTCACCAAACAAATCCTAGCTTTTTGAAATGCACATTATTTTTATCTATATTCACTTTTATAAGAATAGCTCACAAGAATGTAACTATAATTTAATACTTATTGATCAACCTTTCCCCATCATCCCCTACCCTTATGTCCCTGGCTTCTGGCAACCACCATTGTATTCCCAACTCCTATGAGATTATTATTTTTTAATTCCACATATGAGTGAGAGATCATATGGTACTGTGTCTGGCTTATTTCACTCAACATGGTGATCTCCAGTTCTACCCATGTTGTTGCAAATTAACAGGACTTCATTTTTGTGTGATCAAATAGTATCTCACAGTGAACACACACCACTGTTTTTTCTTAATCTAGTTATCAATTGTTGGATACTTAAAGTTGTTTTAGATTATTGGTTATTTAATGTGATTAATGATAGAGTTGAATTAATATCTACAATTGTTGCTATTTTCTATTTTTTCCTTATTCTTTGTTTCTATATTTGTTTTCCATTTTTTTCTGACCTTTGTGCTTTTAATTGAGTATTCATATGACTCAAATTCATTTCTTTTTGAAAACAGTGAAGTACAGGAAGGAGGACAAGACAAAGAGAGAAGAGATGAGAAAGGAAAGGAACTGCAGGATGAAACTGACCAAATTATGCTATGTACATGTATGAATATATTGCAGTGAATTTCACTTCTATGTAAATGCAAAGTTCACTGATTAAAAATACGTTAATAGAAGGAAGATCAACAGAGTACAGGTAGATGATTGGGGGAAGGTAGAGGGAAGGGGAGGGGTGGTACTGGGTATTGAAATGGAGCAAATTCTGTTATACACATTAATGATTATGACAAATCAAACCACACAATTATGCAATACAGATAAAATATAAATAAATACAACACATGATCCAATTACTAAAAATAACAATGGCCTTCTGGATGCTGCAGTTTTGTTAGAAAATCCTTGTCCATTCCAAGATTACAAAAAGTAATCTTTTTATTTTATATAGAATATATCTATTCCCATTTAAAAAATAAATTCTTACACGTTTTTCTCTATAAAATAATCATCTATTTTGTGGACATACCAATGATACATACCTGTATCGTAACATTTTTTTAGCAGTTGCCCTATGTTTTGCGATACACAACAAATGCAATTTACACAAAAGTCATCTTTTACATAATACTATACTGCTTCATGGGTAGTGCAACTATCTTATAACAACAACAACAACAACAACAACTATATATATATATATATATATATATATATATAT
>NW_026000748.1:0-2468 GCF_001458135.2 Marmota marmota marmota | reverse complement strand
ATTGGGATCAATTACCCCAGGACTTATCATAAGTCCTTTTAGAGTAGAAGAACTGTGTTCCAGTAATAAGCCTACTGTTCCTTGGGGAAGAGGCCCTTTTACCCCTGTGGGAATGATTTGAACTCCCATCTCTGTAGTTAGTACTGCTCTGGTGGAGGTGCAGATGTCCAATCTTGCACTTCCTCTGGTTTGTCTAGTGAGCGATCTAATGGATAATGTGTCCTGGGCACTACCCTGATGGTGTTGCTGGGTTCCTCCAGTGTCCCATATATTTGTGGTCATGGGCCCCAGAGCATTGGGCCCCCCCTGTCCATTTTTTGGCCAATGAGCATAACTGCAGAGGAGCCAATCAGCTGGAAGTTTTCTGGGGCCACAGTGAGCCAATCAGCTGGAAGTTTGCTGGGGCCACTTCAGCTGTGGCTCTCAACAGTTATGGATTACATTTATTGATTTTCATATGGTAAACCAACTTTTCTTCTCTGGGATGAAGCCTACTTGATCTTGTTGAATGATTTTTCTTATTCAATTTTCCAGAATTTTATTGAGAACTTTTGCATCTATGTTCATTAGTGATATTGGTCTGAAGTTTTATTTCTTTGGTAGGTCTTTACCTGGTTTTGGAATCAGGATGATATTGGCCTCATAGTAAGAGTTTGGAAGTGCTGTGTATTTTCCTATTTCCTGAAATAAATTGAAGAGTATTGTTATTAGTTTTTCTTTAAAGGTCTTGTAGAACTCAGCTGTGTATTCATCTGTTCCTAGGCTTTTCTTGGTTGGTAGACTTCTGATGATGTCTTCTGTTTTATCAATTGAAATTAATCTGTTAAATTGTGTATATACTCCTGATTCAATTTTGGCAAATCATATGACTCTAGAAATTTGTTGATGCCTTTGATGTTTTGTATTTAATTGAAGTACAAGTTTTCAAAATAATTTCTTATTATCTTCTGTTTTTCTGTAATGGCTGTCATGATATTTTATTTTTTATCATGAATGTTACTAATTTGAGTTTTCTCTCCTTCTCTTCATTATCAATTTTTAAAAATTTTTTCAAAGAACTACATTTTGTTGTGTCATTTTTTTTCAATTATTTTGTTTCAATTTTATTGATTTCAGCTCTAATTTTAATTATTTCCTGTCTTCTACTGCTTGTGGTGTGGACCTGTTCTTCTTTTTAAAGGGTTTTCAGATATAGTTCTGGGTAATTTATATGTTGACTTTTCAATCTTTTAATGAATGAGCTCACTGCAATAGACTTTTTCTTATCACTGTTTTTGTGGTATCACCGAGATTTTGATAAGTTGAATCATAGTTCTCATTTACCTCCAAGTATTTTTTTTTAAATTTCACTCCCGGTTTCTTCTTCTATTAATTCATCATTCAATAACATATTATTTAGTCTCCAGGTGTTATAGTAGCTTCTACTTTGAATTTTTTATTGATTTTTAAATTTTATACCAGTATGATCTTATAGAATGCAAGATATTATCTCATCTTTTGTTCTTTTTTTGTATTTACTAAGAGTTGCTTTGTTGCATAAAATTGTATATATTAGACACATTTTCTATCTTAGAGAAGAATCTGTGTGCTGCTGAGAAGAAAATATATTTGCTCAGCAGTGTATAAAATATTCTATACATGTTCATTAAGTCTAAATTATTTATTGTACTATTTAAATTTATAATTCATTGTTTAGTTTTTGTATAGAAGATGTATACAGTATTGAGAGAAGTGTGTTAAAGTCAACCTATATTATTGTGTTGTGGTCTATTTGATTCTTGAAATTGAGAAGGGTTTGCTTGGTGTTCATAGATGCCCAATTTTGGGGGTGACATAATTATTTATGATTGTTGTATCATGTTGATGTGTAATTCCCTTAAGCAGTATAACATGTCCTCCTTTTTTTCTTCTGATTAACTTTGGCTTGAAGCACACTTTTTACGTTATGAGGCTCAAAACCCCTGCTTGTGTACACAATCCCTATGAGTCATAATATTTTTTCCCATCATTTCACCTTCAGTCTGTGGTTGTCTTTGCCTATGAGGTGAGTCTCTTGGAAAGAGCATATTGGTGGGTTTTGTTTTTTTAATTAAATCTGCCATTCTATATCTTTTTTTTATTGATGGGTTTAGGCCATTAACATACAAGGTTATTAATAAGATGTGACTTTAATTCCCAGACACTTTGCTTTATTTCTGTTTTAATTTGTCTTAGTTTCTTTTTGCTTGACTATTCCTTTAGGGTAGTTATTCTGTTTGCTAGTTCTTACATTTTTTTTTTTCATTTCATCTCATGGAAAGTTTTCTTGAAAATTTTCCTTAGTGCAGAATTTGTGGATGTAATTTTTTTTTAAAATTTTGAATATCATGGAATGTTTTTATTTTATCTTCAAATCTTAAGCTTAATTTTTATGGGTGTAGAATTCGTGGTTTGCATACATTTTCATATATATATATATATATATATAA
>NW_026000747.1:0-2469 GCF_001458135.2 Marmota marmota marmota | reverse complement strand
AAGGAAGGAAGGAAGGAAGGAAGGAAGGAAGGAAGGAAGGAAGGAAGGAAAAAGGATAGAAAAGGCCTCCTCCACTGAATATAAGTATACCTAGTATAAGAAAAATGCCCATAGGGGCCTCTGCATAAAATAGACAGTTGGGAACTCACTTAAAGTTGATGGCATTGTGATAATTATAAGAGAGACAGGTCAGACTCAAAGATCTCCTGTGCTCCATCCCCTCGAATGCAACCTGCAAGAAAAAAAAATTAAGGCACAGTTTTTTCATATGCCAAATTGTCTAATTCCTGTCCTGGGTCAAAGTACATTGTATAAACTTAGTGCATTGATAACATTCATAAAGATTGTTTCAGAATATGAATTTAAGAAAGGGTTTTATACTAGAAAAGAGATATAAGAAAGTTATAGGTATAGAAATATACTTTATTATGTAAAGTTAGAAGTCAAAAAATTGTTTCTGTATGAGAATATATTTTTATGGAAAAGTAATATTCTGGTACTAAGGTCCAAGATGAAAGAGAGGACAAAACTAAGGATGTAAACAGACTGTAGAATATCTAAATAAGTTGCAGAAGTTTTATGGAAGGTAAGTCTCAGAAAGTATATGTACATAATTAAACCAACTATAATCACCACAGTCAAAATTATTAAATTTTAATGTAGTGGGACATGAAGCAATGTCTGAAACGTTGCTTTGCTCTTATCTATCAAGATAATTTTCTTGTGTCTATTAGGTTTTGTTCCTTAAGGAAACTAAGTCTTAAAGGATTAGGGTTTATACTTGTTTTAAACTCTTTTAAATGATTACTTTGTAAGTAGTTAAATAAACAACTGTATATTAGATTATTACAGTATAGTTAATACCCTAAATATATGCAACTAAAGATATGTATACATTTGAAAACTATGTATGTCTGAGCCTTGTCTAAGTGTTATGTAAAATTTGTAAAATGGAAATCTATGTACATTTACTGGAAAGGTACCCAATAAGTGCAGTCTTTTATACATTTTACCTGACACAGAGAGCCACACTGCCATTTGATGACCTGACTTATATATGTGCCCTTTGATTAAGTAATTTCTGATTATTAACACTGTTTTCTAAATATATAAGATCTATATATAAGATCTAAGGTTATCCTTTGATATTTTTCTAGTACTGCTAAATAATGCAGACATGTGATTATTTTACCATACACTATATATTCTATATTTTACCTTAAAAGTTAAACGTAGTTAATTTAAGGACATCTATAGAATTGTGACACTAAATATTACTGGATTCTTTGTATATTAAATGCATTCGTGTTCCTCAAGCATACAAACCCTTTAAAATATAAAACTTGTGAGAGTACCAAGTTATTGTTCTCCAAACTAAAATTGTATCAATAGTCTCTTTCAGATTTATATAAAAATAACACATTTGGTTGGTATTTATTTATGTAATATAATGTTTTATAACAGGATAAAGGTAACTTGTCAATAAGTTGTATATAAAATGCTGCATTACTCCTTATAATGAGATGTGAATGTAAATGTATTTTTGGAAAGTAATGAGGCGAGCCTGATTTTGTTCAAAGGTTGACAATTGAAGTGTGGTTTGCCACTTTTTCCATGAGTAAGAAGTTTGGAACTCTCTTAGTCTTTCTGTTTGATTCATGTTTCAGATATAATGTCATACATCTAACTGATATTCAATAGACTCAGAAAACTAACTTTATGTGAGAATTTTGTAGAATGATATTTGTTTAAAAGGCAAAAATCAGCTTTAGAAACAAAACACTTTAAATTTTGTCAAGTGGCTAGTCTCACCTGAGTCAGATCTCTGCCGCTCATCCTTTTCCATGTTATAATAGCTCAAAAGTAGGCTAGAATTAAGCATATTTAAAGTTCTGTTGAGGAAGATGGCCGCTGCGTACGGGGGTTGCTGAAGTGCTGAGCGTGGTGCTCAAAGCAGCGGCTTTAATAGAGATTTCGCACAGTCTGTTAGCGCTCCTTTCACCGTTAATCTGTAGCGGACCACTTTGCCAAGGAGCAGGAAGAACAAAGAAATCGAAAAAGAGACGCTTGGATGCTCAGAGCCGCGGGCGCTTTGCTCCCATCTGCTTCCTCTTTCGCTTCGCTCCGGGCGGAGAAGCTGAATGTGTAATCAGTAGTGGATTGTAAGTACCCGAGGCAAAGAAAGCTCAGTGCGCCCCACCTTTTTTTTCTTTTTTTTTTTTTGAATATTTTTTATACAGGGAGAGTTTGTGGATTGGGATTGTTGGCGGGGCTGTGGTTTCTGTGCCGAAAATCCACTCCACGGGAGCCGCCATTTGCTTTCTGCTTGCTGTCTTGATGGCTCTGTATACACTGTCCGGCAGCCGCACCTAGAGGTTGGAGCTGGGCTGCGTGCGGAGCCCTGTCCTCCGAAGGCTGGACTGCAGCCTCGAGCGTCTCGGTGGCTTGTTCGCCGCTGCACCTTCGGGC
>NW_026000745.1:0-2469 GCF_001458135.2 Marmota marmota marmota | reverse complement strand
CAGGTGAGAAGGTCAGGGTAGAGACCACCAGATGAGATGTTTCTGACCCCAGGGTAAATGATGTCATGGAAAAATTCCTGGTAGCTGATAAGGATTGAAAGGGAGGTCAAAGCCCCCAAATTTAGCTAATGAACAGGGAGTTAGCCAGCCAAAACAAGGATGCACTTGAGATGGAGGGCCTTGTGAGGACCTGGGCTGACATCCCATCACTTGTCATCATTTTCCTGATCCTCTGTGTGATCCTCACTACTCTCAAACTCTACTGCCTCATCTGGACCTTGGTGAGAGCTGCAACTTCTCCCTAGGACCCACTCCTCAACAGATCATCCACTCCACACCAGGAGAAGCCTCTCTTGGTTCCAGTGTGTCTGGTGGACCTAAAGTCTAAGGCTTGAGACTTTTAAACTCAGCATGCAGAGGGAATGTCTGTCATTAGTCTGTCATGATTAAGTGTGTTAGCAGTGCTCAGAATTAATCTAGAATATTTTGCTGTGAATTAATTAATCTAGAATTGTTTGTTGTGAATTGATTATGTCTATTGCAGTGCCTAGCATTAAGGATGTTTGTTTTCTTGATTAAAAACCTATACAGTAAAATTGTATTGAGTATTTTGAGTGAATAAAGCAATCAAAAGAGTAGAAATGCATGGACATTCTTTATTCCTCCCCCTCAACTGCATACATCTCAATTTGCCTCCTTAGGACACATTAATAGACCCAACCTGATCTTTTCTTAAAATTGGGAGCCATCTTGCCACAAAGCCATGAAAAGATAATTTCGGCTTTACTATAAATTACTGCAAATTCTGAACCTGCTTGGAATGCCTGCCCCTGTCTTGAACTCACCCATGCCTGGCTCTCTGACCAGATAGCAGCCCTCTCTAAAACCTTAGTGACACCTCACAAATCTGGGCCTTCCCTGGCCAGATATCAACCCTCTCTGAGGCTCTAATGACCTTCATAAATTCTTATGTTGGGACCAGCAAAAAATGTAAACTACCATCAGTGTTATGCTTGTCAGAGTTCTGTTATCTGTAACCCCCCTTTGTGTAACTTTCTGGGCTATAAAGCTGGGCTGCAGGAAAGCTGCTGCTGCTGTCTTGTTCTCCCCATTTTGGGAGGGAGAGGCAGCCTGGCCGGTCGAAATAATAAGCTTGCTTTAATTTGATTTTAATCGGAGTCAGTGGTCTTTTCTTGTGTCCTGGTCTAACACACATAGCATTATATATTTTGTCAGGAGCCACCTCAGAAAACACTCTAAGTCTGAATTCAAACAAAAGAGAGCTTTATTTACTTGGCCAGGCACTGTCACCCATCCATAGAGACTGATGCTCTATGGGAGAACAGCAGCTTCTTAGCCTGTGTCTTGGGAATATAAGGACAAAACCCAAAACTCAGTGGGTTGTTTAGTGTCATGTAAACAAACCAATCACAGAAGTTAAAACAGTAACTAGTTGGACCTAAGCAGGACTAGAATTTTCCAGTTAGCAAGCGAGCAAGTTAAGAAAGCTAACAAAAGCAGTTAGCTTAACTACATCTCTGTCAGAACAAGTGTCATATCCTGAGTGTCAGCTGAGATGGGGTGATAATCTATTTGAAAGTCATGTATACCCATAAATGTACTCAAACCCAGGATGTAGTTCACCATGACCATGACCATATCCTGAGTTGGGTATATTCTGTGGGGTACAAAGTACAGAAAAACATTTTTTTTTTTTAAAAAAAAGACAGCTTTCATTTCAGTTTCTCAGAAATGGATCATGCAGTTTCCTCTTCAAAGAGCAGTAACAGAAAAACTTAGATGGAGAATAGAACAGCTAAGATGGCATCCCTATGGCCACACTTTCTGTTTGTATAGCCACAGTGACTCCATTCCTGCTCTCCCAGACTAGTAACTTATGTGATGCTTGCAGTTATCTCATTTACTCATCATTTTACTACTGATATCTATAAGCCTTATACCTACATGATCAAGCTAATACAATTGTTCACAACTATATTGATTTAATCTTGTTTATATCTATATTAACCTATCAGCCTATGTCTATCTACAACCATACTGGATATTGACTTATCACCTTTCACTGTTCCATATCTTTTTCCCGTGACTTAAATCCTATGTCTTACAGTTATATTATTTTATTACTATTACTTAGGCTTACTCCTGATGAAAAACTTATCTATGAACTTATTTCTTACTGTTGCTTATATGTGTTATCTTTGATTATTCCTATAATCTATAACCTATGTCTGTGACTTATTGATTATATTAATCAGTTCACACAATAACAATTTTCTCCAATGATCCTTTGTTGATTTCATTGGGCAATACTGTGCTTTCAAAATTTGAATATTTACTAAGGGAATAAAGTTTAATATTTTTTATTTTTTTGTAACTGGAAATAATTCAATTTTTTCTAGTTTTTCTTCATCTATGACCTCAATCATGTCTCTCCATGGGTAAGTGTCA
>NW_026000744.1:0-2469 GCF_001458135.2 Marmota marmota marmota | reverse complement strand
AGGGTTAGGGTAATGTGTAGGTTTAGAGCTAGGTTTAGGGTTATGTTAAGTTTAGGATTTGGGCTAGGGTTAGGTTGAGAGTTACTCACAGTAATAGTTTTATGTTTAGGGTAAGGGTTAGTCTTTGAGCTATCTTAAACCTTACTTATCTTAAACACAACATATCTTAAACATAACTTAAGTAAGTGTTAGGTGTGAGCAAGCTTATATTTAGGGTTAGGGTCAGGTTCACTTTAATTTCTAGGGTTATGTTTAGAGCTAGGTTTAGGGCTATGTTAAGTTTAAAATTTGGGCTAGAGTTAGGATGAGAGTTAGGGATAGGTCTAGGTTTATGTTTAGGGTAAGTGTTAGGCTTTGAGCTATCTTAAACATAACTTATCTTAAACATAACATATCTTAAACATAACTTATCTTAGGGCAAGTGTTAGGGTTTGAGGTAGCTTAGATTTAGGGTTAGGGTTAGGTTCACTGTTAGTTCTAGGGTTAGGTTTATGTTTAGGGTTAGGGCTAGTGTTAGGCTTTGGTTTAGGGTAAGCATTCGGTTTAGACCTCGGGTATATGTTATCGTCAGAATAAAGGTCAGGGTTAGGGTTAGGATTTGGGATAGCATTAGAGCTAGAATGAGATCTAGCATTAGGACTATTAATAGGGCTAGGATTTGGTTAGTCTAAGGATTAGGGATAGGTCTAGTGTTACCATTAGAGCTAAGGTTTTGCTCCGGGTAAGGGATAGGTTTAGGGCTAGGGTTAGGTTTATGGTTAGAGTTAAAGCCAGGTTTAGAGCTCTGATTAGGGCTAGTTTTTGTGTGAGGTTTAAGGCTCAAGATAGGGCAATGGCTAGTATAAAAACTAGGGTTACAATTAGGTTTAGGGTTAGGGGTAGCTCAAATGTGAGGGTTAGGTTTAAGATTAGGGTGATATTTATAACTAGGGTTAGTGTTAGGATATCAGGTCAGGGTTAGTTTTATGGCTAGATTTAGCACTCGAATTAGGGCTAGGGTTACTGTTAGGGTTCAGTTTAAGTTTAGGGTGGTATTTAGAGCTAGGATGAGTGTTAGGATTTAAGTCAGATTCAGGGTAATTTTTAAGATTATGATTAGGACTCGAATTAGGATCAGGGTTAATTCTAGGTGTAGTGCTCGGGTTTGGTTTAAGTTACGTTTAGAGTTAGGCCTGTTGCTTAGTTTTGTTTTAGTTCTATGGTTAGGGTTAGGGATAGTTTTATCATTAGCTTTAGGGTTAGGGCTAGGGTTATGGTTAGGTTTAGGATTAAGTCTAGATTTAAGGCTATGATTAAGGCTAGCTTTTGTGTTAGGTTTAGGGCAAGAATTAGGGCTAGGACTAATGTCAGGTCTAGGTTTATAGTTAGTGATATTTTTAGCATTAGGTTTATGGCTAGGTCAAATTAAAGTGATAAATTTAGGGAAAGGGTCAGATTAAGAGCTGGGTCTTAATTTTTAGGGTCAGGTTCAGGCTTCAGGTTTGGGTTAAGTTAAGTTTTAGGGTTAAGGCTCAAATTAGCATTAAGTTTAGAATTAGGGTAAGGGTAATGGTTAGTGTTAAGTTTAGGGTTAGGTTAGATTTAAGATAATGGATATGGTTAGGTTTTGTGATAGGTTTAGGGTTAGGTCTAGGGTAAGCACTAAGGTTATGGTTATCATTAGGGTAATTTATCATTAGACCTAGGGTTAGGGCTATGGTTATGGTTAGTATTAGGGCTAGAGTTAGGGTTAGGGTCAGGGTTAATTGAGGGTTACAGTTAGGATTAAGTTTAGGGTACGGTTTAGAGTTTGAGCTAGGATTTTTGCTTTGTCTAAGGTTAATTTAGGGTTTGGCCTAGGGTTATGGTCATGGCTAGTGTTATGGTTAGGGCTAGAGTTATCATTATGGTTAGGGTAATAGGTTTAGATATCAGATAAAGATAGAGTTAGGTTTAGGTTAGCGTTAGGTTTAGGTTTAGGATTAGGGTTAGTGTTTGAGCTAGCTTAGATTTAGGGTTAGTGTTAGGTTCACTGTTAGTTCTAGGGTGAGGTTTATGTTTAGGGTTAGGGTAGGTTTAGCTTTATGTCTAGTGTTATCATTAGAGTTAAGTTTAGGGTTAGGGTATGGGTAGAGTTCGAGCTAGGGTTAGGGCTAGGGTTAATGTTATGTTTAGGGTGGGGTTAGGGTTAGGGTTTGGCCTTGGGTTAGTGTTAGGGTTAGGTTATGTGTAAGGGTTAGGGATTAAGCTAGCTTCAGGGCTAAGACGAGGGTTAGGGTTACAGTCAGGGCCAGGTTAAGGTTAGGGTTAGGTTTAGGGCTAGGTTTAGCATTAGTTTTAGGGTTATGGTTAGTGTAATGGATAGAGTTAGAGCTAGGATTTGGGCTATGTTTACAGTTAGGATTAGGACTAGAGTTAGGGTGAGGTTTAGGTTTTGGGCTAGGGTTATATTTAGGATAAGGTTTAGAGTTTGAGCTGGGGTTAGGGCTA
>NW_026000743.1:0-2469 GCF_001458135.2 Marmota marmota marmota | reverse complement strand
GCTTTTTTTTTTTTTTTTTTGGTTGTTCAAAACATTATGAGGAGGTGGCTTTAAAGACTGGACCCCAGGCAAGATAACTAGCTCTAGGTGTTAAAGCTCTCCAAACCAGCTGCCTGTATGCAGGCTGTCCCCGCCTGGAGGGTTGAAGCAGGGCGTCCAGGTTTCAGGCCGCTAGACCCAGACCCAGACCTAGACCGTGAGTCAGTGGCAGAACTAAAGCTAGAACCAGAACCCAGCCCCGTCAGCACTCATCCTCAGCCTCCATTACTGCGGAGCTCTCAACTTTTCTTGATCTGCCTCATTATTGAGAAAATGTGCTGTTAGCTGACTGGATAGGCATGTGAATTGTAGAAGAATTATTTTGCTTTTCTTTCATTCATTGAATCAGATAGCTTGTAAAATATTTCAGTTGATAGATTTTACTAATTCACTGTTTTTAAGTACCAGATCATGATCGACAGCTTCTCTCCTTCCCTTTTCTGCCCTATAAATGATGCATTTGATATTTCAAAGATTTGTTATACATGACTTATTGACCAGTTGTAGTAATGAGAAATCATCCGGTATTCTCTATCTCCTGTCACAGAGGACTCATTGGTAGGCAGAGGGAGAAAAGGATTTTTACTTGTGGTTTTAAAAGGATATATGATTTTGTTTTATGTGTTTATTTTTTGAATCCACGGTTTTTTAAATGATAATTTTAGTGTCATTTTACTTGATTTATCTGAAGTCATCCAATTTTTAGACTTGAAAAATTAACCATTAATGCTTTTCAGAAATTACATAATGTATTTTGCATCTATTTTATCAATTTTGTATTTGTGATAATTGTGTGATTAATGAAAACAGATTGATTTCTGTCTGTATTATTTTAGGCTTTGTATTAACCAACTTTTCATCATTATAATGAAATACTCATGATAAATAACTTATAAAAATAAAAGGTTTATTTCAGTTCATGGTTTGGGAGGTTCCAGACTGGCCCCATCGATTTGGCCTTCTGACAAGGTAGCACATAATGGTGGGAACATGTGCTAAACAAATTGCTCATCTTATGAGTCAGGCAGCAAAAAAGAGGGAAGAGACCAAGTCCCCACAATCCCTATGAAAGGCATGCCCCCAGTGACATAAGCAAGCATAAATATTTTTGTAGGAGTCCTAGCCAGATTCAGAATTTTTCCTGCCTCCTGAAAAGTTGCAAAGTAATTAGGATAAAATTTGTGGACAGTCAACTGGGTACCTCCTTGTCAGTGGTGACCTCACGTTGCTATCTCCTTACTGCGTAGACTGCAGAATATAGTGCTCCTCTCTTTTGGAGAACTCAGAAATGATTATTGCTCAGAAGTTTTTAAAAGCCCATCACCATCCTTAATTATATTTAAAGTGAATGTTTTTGCCGATATTTTTGTTGGGAGTTACAGGATATTCAGAATGAAGGCTCTATGTATTTTCAAAGTTGATTGAGGTTGAGCTAGAATTTATTCAAATATTGTTTGTAGCATTAAATATTTGGAATTGGGAAACTAAAATTATGATCTTTGCATTTGAATTATAAAAATTAATAATTAGAATTAAATTATTGTACAGTAGATTTTCTGCTCTAAAGAATATGATGTGATGTATATGACAGCGTCATTTGACTTCATATCCTTAAAAGTTTAGCACTAGGTTTCTAATTTGCTCTGCTTTTACTTGCAATACTGTCCTGGTTTGTATTTTATAATCCTTAAAAAAATTGACATTAAAAAAAAAAGAAATGATGTGATTATAGGCAAATTTAAAATTAGAATTAACAGCACAGAGAGAAAAGGTCAAGGAATGACTGTAGTCCTTAACATGATACTTGACTGAAGACTTTATGTCCTTTGTCATTTAATGTTTGATTTTTCAGACTGGTCTTCCTTGTGTGTGGGTTTATAAACACAACATTTTAAGGTACTTTTTATGGCATACGTACTAGTCAGCATGGTCTTGGGTTTTTTTTTGTGTGTGTGTGTGTGTGTATCTTTATTAATTAGAATTCACGTCCTTGTTACAACTATGCTGTTTAGCTGCAGACACATAGCTATATCGTCAAGTGCTTTTACATTCATATATTTGTTGAGCCCTGGTTGTGCATGAGGGCTTTTATTCACAGAATATGGCTAAAATTTGAAAATAAAGAACAATTAAATTCTGTGAAATCTGTTTTTTTTGTTGTTGTTTATTTTGGTACTGGGAATTGAACCTAGGAGCGCTTAACCACTGAACCACATCCTCAGACTTATTTTTTGTGGTGCTGGGGATTGAACCCAGGGCCTTGTGTATGCTACCAACTGAGCTATATCCCTAGCCCACTTTTTTTTTTGAGACAGGGTCTTGCAAAGTTGCTTAGGGCCTCAGCAGAAGTTGATATAAAACATATAGCAAATAAGTTAGTAAAAAACAAATATTCATGTAACCACCACCCACATCTAGTGTTGAGAGCCA
>NW_026000742.1:0-2469 GCF_001458135.2 Marmota marmota marmota | reverse complement strand
ACTATATAGACTGTACAAAAAGACTATGGCATGAGATGAAGTTTGGAGAAGGCTCTCTTTTTTTTTAAGAGAGAGTGAGAGAGGAGAGAGAGAGAGAGAGAATTTTTAATATTTTTATTTTTTAGTTATCGGCGGACACAACAACTTTGTTTGTATGTGGTGCTGAGGATCGAACCCGGGCCGCACGCATGCCAGGCGAGCGCGCTACCGCTTGAGCCACATCCCCAGGAGAAGGCTCTCTTAAAGCCACACTAAGAAATCTGAACTTCCTTCCAATGGAGAAGTCTGAAAAGTTTTAAGCACAAATGACAGCTACATTTACATTTCAGAAAGATACCTCAAGCTGCAATAATCAAGGTGACAGATAGTAGGAAACATTTTGAGGTAGACATTTTCTGGAGATAACTGAAGCAGTAGGGATGTCGGTTGCAGTGGCACACACTTGTAATCTCAGCGACTCCAGAGGCTGAGGCAGGAGGAGAACCGGTTGCCAATTTAGCAACTTAGTGAGGCCCTAAGCAATGCAGTGAGACCGTGTCTCAAAATACAAAATTAAAAGGGCTGGGGATGTGACTCAGTGGTTAAGCACTCCTGGGTTCAATTCCCAATACCAAAAAAAAAAAAAAAAAAGTAGGGATGACCAGGCTTGGTGACTGAAGGGCAAGGTAAATTTGAGAAAGGGAGAATTAAGGGACAATCTACCAGGTTCCTGTTACATATGGAGTCCAAATGAAGGTTAAATGCTCACTGGAGAAATGTCACAGCAGTAATCTCAACACAGGGAGGGCAACGGGGCTGGATGGCCTCTAAACACTGTTTAGTCTATAAAGTACAACCAGTCTCGATTCCTTCAAGATATTAGGGTTGCTGCAACCAATAATAAATGCTGTAGTAAAAGAAAGTTGACATTTAACCAAAAAAGACCAAACATCCAGGGTTTGTATCCCAATTCACTAATGAACCCTGCCTTTCCCTCTCAGGAAAGGAATCAAGTTGAAAGAAAATCAACCAGAAACCTAAGAGCCAAAATACACCTGAGCCAGCACCAGAGCTTTAATGGTCTGGCACATCTGCCTGCTTCCCTCCAGGCCTTTTTCCACAGTGTGGTTGGAGAGACCTTCTCAGCGTGTAAACATGATCTTGCCATTCCCCTGCTTAAAACCCCACCAAGCACTGTTCTTCGGCTGGAAAAAAAAAAAAATTGTGTGTGTGTGTGTGTGTGTGTGTGTGTATGATATATATCCTATGAAGGAAGGATAGTGTGGATACTGGAGCCATACTGCCTGAATTTGAATCCTGACTCCATCACTAGTATGCAACCTACTGCCAGTTATTTATGCTCTTTGTGCTTCCGTTTTCTCATCTGGAAAAAAGGGGGTGAAAATCACATTCACAGGCAGAATCATTGTAGTAACTGACTGAGTTAATGCAAAGTTCTTAGGACATGGCTGGCACTCAGTACATCTGTAAGCATTATTAAAATGACCAATGGCCTGGCTGGCCTTGCCCCTCTCTCAGCTGCCACTGCTTGCTGGCTGTTCCTGGCCCTCACTCGGCTCTTATTTCAGCTCCTCAGAGACACCAAGCTCCTTCCTGCCACAGGCCTTCGCAGGATGCCTTCCTTCTAACACCATCGCTGGGCCTCTGTTACCGGAGTGGCAACCGCCCTGCAGTACTCCAAGGTCCATGAGGATTGGAAAAGTCTCAGCTTTTGCCTACTAGTATGTCTTGCCACCTTCCCAGCCTCAAAAAATATGTAGTTAATTAATTTAAAAATATGTAGTTAATGAATTACCCACTGGAGTGAATTACTATTACAAGTACAACTATTACATTCAAGGGTAGCCTCAAATTTAGAAAGACCCTCAGCAACTTAGTGAGGCTCTGTCTCAAAATAATAAATAAAAAGGGCTGGGGATGTGGTTCAGTGGGAGAGAGCCCCCAGGTTCAATCCCCAGCACCCCCCAAAAAAAGATTTTGCTTTTGAGAATAGGGCTGGGAGTGGGAGTGTATGTCAATGGTAAAGGGCCGCTGGATTCATCCCCAATACTACTCAATAAATAAGTAAGTAAATAAGTAAGCAGCAATATAGCCTCTGAGAAATAATCGTAGGTCAGACAAGCAAATCATCATTCAAGATTTCACAGCTTGAAGGCAACCAAAGAGAGGAAAAATACAAATTGCTGGAAAAAGCCTTTTGGTACTATTATCCTTGGCCAAAGACCAAATAAAAAGTCACAAAAACATCCACTACTTTAAAATGCTATGTAAAAGCCTAATGCAGTGGCATGCACTGTAATTCCAGGGACCCAGGAGGCTGAAGCAGGAGGATTGCAAGTTTGAGGCTGACCTGGGTAACTTAGTGAGATTCTGTCTCAGAATTTTAAAAAGGATTGGGGATGTAGCTCAGTGGCAAAGCACCCAGGGTTCAATCCCCAGAACTTAAAAAAAAAAAAAAAAAAAAAAGGG
>NW_026000741.1:0-2469 GCF_001458135.2 Marmota marmota marmota | reverse complement strand
CCCCTGAGCCCCATCCCCAGCCCATTTTCTATTTTATCTAGAGACAGGGTCTCACTGAGTTGCTGAGGGCCTTGCTAAGTGGCTGAGGCTGGCCTCTAACTTGCGATCCTCCTGCCTCAGCCTCCCGAGCTGCTGGTTGACAGGCGTGAGCCTCTGCAGGTCTTCATTTCCTTCTGCTGCATCTCACACCCTTTCCCGAGGTCCTCTTCTCTTCTCTGGGGGGTGGGGTAAGGAAGACACTCCATCAGTGACTTGTCACTGTTTATCTCAGCCAGAGGACAGATCACATCTGTGTGTCCTGCAGGTATAGGTGTGCATTGGCTGCTGAGACAACTAGCAGCATTTCAAGAATCGATTGAATTTGGTCGATGTCTAGAGATCAGAAGGGGGCACTGATATTTAAATTAAATGACACCAACACACGGAGACCAGTGCTCAGCAAGGTGCAATGCAAGGTATTCTAAAGGTTGGTCCCTCCACCCCGTTGAGCTAGAATCTTGTCTCTAAATAAAATACAGAAAAGGGCTGGGGATGGGGCTCAGTGGCTAAGCACCCCTGGGTTCAGTCCCTGGGACCAAAAAAAAAAAAATCTTTTTTTTAAAGAATATTAAGAAAGAGAGGAATTATGTCTAAAGAACCCAAAGGCAATCCTGCAGCAGAGAAATACAGTACAGTAGCTGTCCCCTGATCTTCAGGGGACACCTTTTGGGACCCAAGTGCATACCTAAAACCCAGGACCCCTTCACCACGTGATGCGTCATGACGTCTCGGTCAGCAACAAGCTGCGTTGATGATACTGAGCCCCAACAGTTAGGTACCTGGTGGCCTTGGAGCCGTCTGAGCCTGCGTAAACACACCCAGGGTGTTTGCACAAGGATCAAATCACTGCAAAGTACATTTCTCAAAACTCAATCTCATCCGGGAGGAACTGAGACAGAGAAAGGGGGAAATAAGGGGAGTGATCTTGGCCAGATGCTATTGTTGTGTTGTGTGCCTGAGCGATTATGTGACATGTCACCAGTATGTCCAGCTATAATGCACCAGGACAAAAAGAAGGGGTGGGGGACAGCTATATGTTCCCAGAATAACACCAACCAAAGGAAAAAAAAATAAAATAAACTCAAAGCCAGGTGCAGTGGCCCACACCAGTCATCCCAGTGGGGTTTTGGAGGCTGAGGCAGGAGGATCACAAGTTGGAGGCCAGCCTCAACAGCTTAGGCCCTAAGCAAACTCCCGAAGACCCTGTCTCTAAAGAAAATATGAAAAGGGCTGGGGAGGGGGCTCAGGGGTTGAGCAGCCCTGGGTTCAATCCCCAGGACCAAGAAAAACAGAAAAAAGAGAGCCACCCTACATCATCAGCTGATCCACAGACAGGCCTCTCCTCGTGAAATGGGGTTTCCCAGTGACATTGAAGCGCTGTCCCAGAGCAAGAAGGCGGGCTAAACCGTGTCTCAGCCCCTCGAAGTACATTGAGGACGTCAGCTTTCCAGTGGGCGGAGCTTGCAGCACTCAGGTTGACGGGCATGCTGGCAGGCCCCACCCAGCCCCCAGAGGCTGTGTCCCCCCAACAGCTCCTCGCTGTCTCTGGGCTGGGCTAGAACTTGAGAGGGACCAAGAACAGGGCACTGCCTGGCTCGGGGCCTTCTCAAACCCGTGGATTCCGACTGGGAGTTCCCCAAAGCGGCCTTCCCTGCCTAATGGCTTCAGTATTTATTGCTCAGGTGACACACAGCCCAGTTCTCCTGTGAGTCATGGATGGCTTCAGGCAGGGGATCCTTTGGGGGAGGGCACTGAGGATGGCACTCAGGGGCACTTAACCCCTCAGCCCCATCCCCAGCCCTGTTTAGAGACAGGGTCTCCCTGAGTTGCTTAGGGCCTTGCTAAGTGGCTGAGGCTGGCCTCCACCTTGCGATCCTCCTGCCTCGGCCTCCGGAGCTGCTGGGATGACAGGCGTGGGCCACTGCGCCCGGCCTGGGGGTCTCGCGAAGTGGGCGAACCTTTCTCTGGCTGAGTTATGGCAGGCACAAATTGGGGATGACTTTTTTTTAAGTTTGAGTCTCTCTCAGCCTATTTTGCAGTGGTGGAACTTTCAAAATAGAAGCAAAGTGTTATAAAACCTGGGACGCCCTGGTTAGCATTTCCTCCTTCACTGAAGAGCTTAGCTTGTGCTGGAGAGTCGCAGGGACCTCGTTCCCCGAAACCTCAAGTGGGCAGGCCCCGTTAGAGTATTTAGAGACAGGGTCTCGCTGAGTTGCTTAGGGCCTCGCTTTGGTTGAGGCTGGCCTTCTTTTTTTTTTTTTTAATTTTTTTACTTGTAGATGGACACAATACCTTTACTTTATTTATTCATTTTTATGTGCTGCTGAGGATCGAACCCAGTGCCTCCCACGTAGGAAGCAAGCGCTCTACCACTGAGCCACAACCCCAGCCTCGTGATCCTCCTGCCTCAGCCTCCCGAGCTGCTGGGAT
>NW_026000740.1:0-2470 GCF_001458135.2 Marmota marmota marmota | reverse complement strand
TTAAAAAAAAAAAAAAAAAAAAAGATTTGCCAAGCCCTGTTTAGGGCCTCTGCTGTTCCTCCCTGGCAGGACTCTCAGGCTCAGAAATTCTGCTGTCACAGTGTTGATTTCTGTCAGTGTAAGAGGGTGGGAAGGGGGTGAGCTGGATGTGTTCTACCTTGACGTTCAGAGGCTTCCAGGCCCGGATTTTGGCCCTGGCCTCCTCCCCACCTCTCGTCTGCTGTGTGGGGGTCCATCTCACGCATGTCTGTCACCATGGACTCCATCATCACGGCTCCCATCACTCCATGTGGCCTCTGTCAACCCAGGCACAGCCTCTCATCAATGGTGGTCCCAGCCTCCATCACCCACCTCACCTCCATCCTCCTCGCCTCGGGCTCATTCTGGCCTCCAGGGCCTTGTACATGGTAGGCTTTCATTCATTCGTTTGCACATTCGGTGAAGGTCTACTGTGTGCCAGGCCCTGTGCCAGGCATCGTGTAGATGGACGTGGCCCTTGGGAGTACACACCTCGGGGAGACGCACGCCAGATGGTGGACGGCAGGAGAGCCTGCACCAGGGCTGCACGGGACGTGGGTGCAGAGGAGGCCACCTGACTGTGGGGAACCGGGTTGGGGGTGTGGGCTCAGATGAGGACCTGCCCGTTGGGGCCCGCCAGGAGAGGTCCCATGGCCCCTCCTCCTGCCCTGATGGTGCCTGCTGTCCCTGCTGTGGTGCAGGAGCTCAGGCCCAGCGCCCTGGCCCTCCTGGGTTGCTTCCAGGGTTGTCGCTCCCAGGCCCCTGGCAGGACTCATGCTCCCCAGGGCCTCACCCTTGTGCTCTGCACCCTGGTCTCTGGTCAGCCTCCTGGCTGTCCACTTTGTTGGGGGTCCTTGGGCTGTTAAAAATGTATTTGGGGATGTAAAATGATGGTGTGTATGATGGGAATGCTCTGTTACCATGAATGTCTTTGTTTGACACAGTGCTGGCTGTCAGTGTCCATTTTGGGGACTTTCTAGGTCTGGTGCCTGTGAAGACCTGTTGGGGAGACTGGGCTCAGATCTGTTCACGGTCCTTTAAGGGCTTGGCTGGGGGACTGTGTGGCCTCGGGGGTCCCGGGCGGCTGGTGGAAGGCACTGCTGGGGGGTGAATGTTTGTAAATTGGATTGTTTAGTCGCATGTTTACTTGATTCTGAAGCACAACTGTGTGGCATGTGGCAATGGCATGTTCTCTGTGGGCTGAGGTGGCCCCTGGGAGGGGAACCTTGGCTCTTCCTAAAGGTGACCCCACTCCCGGGCTCCTGTCCAGTCAGGTGCTGCACAACCTGCTCACGCCCACTCCTGTGTCACACCCACTGGGTGGCACATTAAGCCCCTCCCTCACGTGTGTGTCACAAGGAGCCTCTCACTCATGTCAAACTGTGTCCCTCCCACTGGGGTACACAGGGAGACCTTCCTCCACCCTGGGACACACAGCACCCTGGCTTGTGTCACACTACCTCCTCCTCCACTGGCAGGTCACTAAGAGGAGCTCCAAAACACACGTCACACTGAGACCCCCTCCACTGACATGTCACTTAGAGCCCCTCCCACACACATCACAATGAGCCCCTCTTCCCACTGGCATGTCACATAGAGACCCTCCCACGCACATCACACTGAGGCCCTCCACCACTGGCATGTCACTTAGAGCCCCTCCCTTACACATGTCACACTGAGACCCCCTTCCACTGATGTGTCACTTAGAGACCCTCCCCCATACATGTCACTCTGAGACCCCCCTCCACTGTATGTCACTTAGAGACCCTCCCCCAAACATGTCACACTGAGAACTCCTCCACTGACATGTCACTTAGAGACCCTCCCACACACATGTCACACTTAGACCCCCCTCCACTGACATGTCACTTAGAGACCCTCCCACACACATGTCACACTGAGACCGTCCTCCAATAACATGTCACTTAGAGACCCTCCAACACACATGTCACACTGAGACACCCCTCCACTGGCATGTCACTTAGAGACTCTCCCCCTCACTTGTGACACTGAGTCCTCCTCCACTGACATGTCACTTAGAGACCCTCCCACACACATGTCACACTGAGACCGTCCTCCAATAACATGTCACTTAGAGATCCTCCCACACACATGTCACACTGAGCCCCTCTCTCACTGGCATGTCACTTAGGAACTCTCCCCTACACATGTAACACTGAGCCCTCCTCCACTGACATGTCACTTAGAGACCCTTCACCACTATGTCACACTGAGCCCATCCTACATTGGCATGTCAATTAGAGACCCTCCCCCACACACATGTCACACTGAGCCCTCCTCCAGTGACATGTCACTTAGGAATCCTCCCCCACACATATCATACTGAGCCCTTTCACCATGGAAATGCCACTTAGAGACCCTCCCACAGAAACGTCACACTGAGACCCTCTGCCATTGAATGTCACTTAGAGACCCTCCCACACACACTGAG
>NW_026000739.1:0-2470 GCF_001458135.2 Marmota marmota marmota | reverse complement strand
ACTGAATGATCACCCACAGTCCTTCCAGCTCCGGCTGTCCAGGATTATGGGAATACAGATGCCCCTAAGTTTAACCAAGTAACTGGGTCATAAGCAAACATACTGTGACCATACACAGAAGTTGAAGTAATTTTCCACCCACTTTAATTAATTTTCTGTAAATACCTAGAAAGCTGAAGTTATGAGCTTACACGTATATAGGTATGCATGGATGGGGTAGGGCAAGTAGGAGGGTAAAGTGGAGGAAGGACGTAGGGATGGGAATGGAAAAACAGTACAATGAATCGGACATAATTTTCGTATGTTCATATATGAATATGCAACCAGTGTATCTCTACATCATGTACAACCACAAGAATGAGAAGTTATACTCCATGTTTGTACTATATGTCAAAATATATTCTACTATCATGTATAACTAAGAACTGGGAATGTGGCTCCCTGATTAAGTGCCTTGGGTTCAATCCCTCATACAAAAAAAGTGTGGGGGGGTGTTGGAGAATGTAAAAGGAAAAGAAAGAAAGAGTGCCAAGCACATGATAGGCTCTCTAATCCAGAACAGAACACTGGAAACATCTTCCTTTTCTCTGTATGTAATAAGTACTCAACAAATGAAATTTTTAAACCTATTACAAAGAAAGAAAGAAAGAAAGAAAGAAAGAAAGAAAGAAAGAAAGAAAGAAAGAAAGAAAGAAAAGAAAGAAAAGTAGTATAAGTTGGAGGATCCTAGGTGTACCTTCACATTCCTACATAAATTGTGTAAAACAGGTTTCTCCATTGAAATGGTGGAAAGTATACATAAGCAAAGAGAAAAAATAATAACATTTTAAATTTATGTAGTACATAATATTCTGCACACTTCGCTTTAAAAAATCTGCTAACATATTGGTGTGTATTTTCCATACTTTCATACACACACACACACACACACATATACACACACACTATTTTCTGTGTCTTTGAGCCACTATAAACACCAAGGTTGAAATAAGCACAGTGATAATACAGACTAAAAGTAAAACATAACAAACAAGTAAACATACACTTACACACTTATTTTGTGCTTTGGCTTCTTAGTAGGTCTGAATTTGTATTTTCTTCAGGCAGTGTCCATGTTCCAAAGGAGGGAGTATACACTCTAGTATTTTCGTGTTTGCAGAAGCCTGGTTGTTGAACTACAAGCTTATGAATAGAACAACCATGTTCACCTTGCTAATTAGTCTTTCTTTCACCTAATCAGTATCAGGAGTCTACTATTGGCCATGTCTTATATCTGGGGGACTGAGATGAAGGGCAGAGTCCTTCTCACAGAACCCTCAGATTACTGTCAACATAGTTCCCAGGCCATGTTATGTCCCACAGTCAGCTAGTGATGTGGTGGACAAGCTGGAGACCTTTGAATAAAATACCAATGCAAGGAGGAGCAACAGTAGCAGCTTCTCCTTAGGAGAGCTTACAGATGTTTCAGAAACTAAGCAAAATATTTTATACTCACTGTCTCTGATTCTCTCTGCACCTCTGAAAGGTAATTATTTTCACCCCTTTTTCATGCACTGAAGGGAAAAACCAAAAAAATATGATTCACCCAAGGTCACACATGCAGTGCGAGGTTGAGCAAGAATTACTTAATAGGTTTCCCTTCTGCTCTTTGGACTAAGAAAGCTTATGGAAGGGCATAGACCATTTCTCAGAAGGATGAACCCACAGGGTAGCAGTGGCATTGCTCTGGCGCAGGAAGTTCAGCTCAGGGAAGCAAACCCAAGCAGTCCAGGAATATTAGGTCTGAGAAAGTTTTATCTCTCCTCAGAAACTTCCAGGCTTGCTTTGGTCAACCAAGGGTTCTGGATGGGTTGTCCTCTCTCAGACTACCTGGCTCAATCTATATCTCAATTCCGATCCCAATTTGCCCTGCTCTGCTCTGCTCTGCTCTGCCCTGCCAATGGAAGGAACGTGCCAGATCCCAGGTTAGCCTTGGTGTCACAAGACACTGGGTATGGTGGAACACAGAAGAGTGAGCTCAGGCTAAAGCCAAGATGTTCATCCCACTGACTTGAGCTTATCTGAGCCTCTACTTCTCAGACAGAAAAAGATGTGGAGACATGGTTGATGTTTAACAAATGCTTATTCTAATTCATTTCTTCATTAATTTAGTGAATATTTATTGTCTACTATGAACCAGTCACTCTTGTTGGTGCTTAGAAGATATCAGTTGACAAGTCAAGTAATACAGAGTTGCCTTTGTGCAGGTTCAATGCCGAGTAGAGGAAGAAGTTCTTACTCCACCTGCCTGATTTTCTTTCTTGCTGACCAGTGACAAAGGAACTGGCCTTCTGTGTGAGACCCAAGCCTTGTGGTGCAAAGGGCACTTGCCCGTCCTCTTCTCTCAAGTGTTAAATGTGGAAACTCCTCTCTGGTACCCTTGTTCCACTGTAAACCCTTGGGCTAACCTTTTCTCATTCTACAAGCCAAC
>NW_026000738.1:0-2470 GCF_001458135.2 Marmota marmota marmota | reverse complement strand
ATATTTAATAATTCTGTTCAGGATAATGTAAATTGTCCAGAAAATTGTTTTGTTAGTGCCTGCTGGAATGCTACATAATTTTCTTTAGCCATCATGGCCAGAATTCCTACCTCAAGACAAAAATAGAAAAATTTCCAGTATTAGTGAAAAACTAAAAGAGACTTCAGAATTGCAGCTACCATCATCACAGCTGTTGTTGTTTCTGCTGACACTACAACTTCTGTGATAGCTATCACACAGACTGTACAAGCTGTTGCATCAATATTTACTTCAGGAAGAAATGGACATATTGATGGATTCCTCTGCTTTGAGCTGCTTGCGGAACTTGCCTGGACTGTGTATCACTTATAGTCATTATGAATTGATACAACAAATTGTAATTAGTACCAGGGTATCTTTGCTGATGGTGTCATGTGTGGTACAGTTTTTCCAGGGATCTCTCACTTAGAGCAGTCAATAGCTTGATATCATGGCATTTTGTATCCTCCTCCTTTCTGCTTGTGGCAGGTTGTTTATGGTGTATGTGTAAAAACCACTATGGTCGTTATCCACAAGTATGGCTAAGTGTGTTGGGCTGGTAGTCAAAAATGTGTAAGATCCAATTACAATGGTACCAACCTAAGATAGGAGGCTGACAATTTGAGGTCAGACAATCCAATGATGAGTAAGGACCATATGTAGTATTTTACAACCTAAAACAGGCACGGTCCCTAAGCCACATACTTGTTGTTTAATAAAACAAAAGGGAGGAGATGTTGGGGATGCAAATCAAGTCAAGATGGCACCTGGCAGTTTGCCAGGAGGAGTGATTTGTGAAGTAACGCCAGTGAGCCATTAAGATGATGAGGAATCCTTAATGACTGACTGCTGTATCTAGATGATGTTAATTAAGTTAAGCTGTGTGTAATTAGTTGGCTATATGTACCTCTGCTGTCCCGCAGAGAGGCTGCTCCTGATACCTTGGGTGCCCGCTACTTTGAGTTCTCACTCAGTTCCCACTGAGTTTACTCGAAATAAAGTAGTTCCCGCTTGAACCTTCAAGTTGCTTGTCACCTCTAGGTTATTTTGCCCAGCTAGACTACAGCACTCTCCTCCAACTCTAGTTATTCCTAGGGATCAATTGAAATCTGCACCATGCAGTCTGCATGGATTTTCTAGGAGGCTTTTTCTTTCAATTAAATGTGCCAGGCTTTGATTATCAAACTAATTGGATTAGCTATAGCTGTACCCACAAATGTTCTTCCTCATTTAGCTAACTACTATGCTCTCTTAAATTTAGGTCTGATTCTTTTACTCTAAAAGCCGTATCTGACATTGTTCCATCTGGTCAGATTTAGATATTTAAATTTTTATTTTAAAAATAATTTATTTTTATTAAGATGTATAAATTATATGTATTAATGGGTTTTGGTATGATATTTCAACACATACATATAATGTGCTCTAACCAAATTAGCCTCCCTTTATTCATCCACTGAACCCCACACCTGAGCCCTTCCCAATCTGTAATAATTACCATTCTTGGTGCAGGTTAACTTTTTAGTTATTGTTTTTATGGCTTATTTCATTTAACACAATGTTTCCAATTCCTTCCAAGTTGTCATAAATGAGAGGGTTTTATTCATTTTTATAGCTAAATAATAGTCCATTGTATCTTCTGATCAACAGATATGACTTGACATGTAGACCTGTGAAACTAAGATATGTATATTTTAGCTAAGTGAAGAGCACCACAATAAACATGGGTTGTACAGGTATTTATTTGCTATGCTGACTTCATTTCTTATAGCAATAAGCCCAGAAGTGAGATGTTGGGATCATATGGTATATATATTTCTACTTTTTCCTAAAATGGCTATCTTATTCTAGATTCTCCAACAGTATATGAGAGTTCTTTTTCTCCATATACTCTCCAAAAATTGTTATTTTTGTTGTTTTTATGATAGTCACAATAAATGGGTCAGAGTAATATCCCATATTAAATAATATCAAGATAATCAAGAAACAATCTCATGTATTTTCCTCATGATTACCTGGATCTGGCAATCATGCATTTACCACTCTTGAAGGAGACACTTTGCTTATTTCCTTCTGCTCTCAGTTCAATACTTGCCATATAGTGGACATTTAATGAACATTGGGAACTTTCTATTTTTTAAAAAAATGATTTGAACCATATATGGACACTCTTTTTAACCACGAATATACAGGCAATAATCAAGCAAGCATTAATTTATAAACATGAAGTGTTTTGATCTTTTTAGTGATAGAATAGGTACTTTCTTATAACAACATTGCCCTAGTATTAAAGGAATCATATTATATCTTTATTTATCCTATGCTAATGATAAATTTTAGTTAAATTCCCTTATTTAAAAAAAGATGCAAGTAAGTGTTAATGTGCTGAGATATATAAAATAACAGAATTGCCTAACTCATAGTGTTGGTGTGAGCATTAAATAAGGTATGA
>NW_026000737.1:0-10117 GCF_001458135.2 Marmota marmota marmota | reverse complement strand
AATATTAACTTGATCTTCCCAGGAATGATGCAGTCTGTTTTCTAAAAGGGGAACAAAAGATGTAGCTTTCCATTTTCTTCTTAAACCTCTGTTTTAGTGAGTCTCATTGTTTTTTTTTTTAAAAAATTACTTGCAGATGGACACAATATTTTTATTTATTTCTTTTTATGTGGTGCTGAGGATCGAACTCAGTGCCTCACACATGGGAGATGAGTGCTCTACCACTGAGTTATGGCCCCAGCCCCAAGTCTCATCATTTTACCTTGAATGGTTTATCCGTTTGAGAATATATATAAACTACATTACTAGAAAGAATGTTTTACCCATGACAAGGAAGTGGAAACTAAGTCCAAAAGACATAAACTGATGGCCAAAGTTTATTTAGCTAGAGAGCAGAATTTTACATGCAGATCTTTTCATAACATAGATACAAAATAATTCATAGCTAATGTGCTTTAAATAAATTTTGCTTTTGATGTGTTAGACAAAATAATGATCTCTTCCATTATTTTACTAAATTATCTCCCCATGAATTTTATTAAGTTATTTCTGACTAATTTTATAGTTATTGACAGAATCTTCAACATCAACAATTAGTCAACTAGATGTCTAGAAAATATTGTAAATGTTAGCTCTTAAACATTGTGGAGAATATCATGAATCATTCAGTACATTTTACATACCGGATTGCTTTAAAGTCTTGGACTTTTGCTTGTATTTACTGTAGAAATATTTCTTATAATGTTATTTAAAGTCAGTAATTTGCTACCTCTTTGGTATCAGCTTGTCAAATATTGTTCTAGGAAAACAAACAAAAATTGCCTATGTGAATGGGACTGAGGAGAGAAATTATATTTATTGCCTATTGCTTATTTAGCTTTCTCATAAGACTTTAAGTAGCACAAATTATTGATAAAAAGTGACACCATTATTTCATCCTTCCTTTTATTGCCTTTCACAGGATAAATACTTAACCTCTAACTAAACATTAAGATTATTCTTTTTTTCCTAAAGAATATCAGGGAAGAATAAAAAATTCCAAGCTTAATATGGAGGAAGAATTTTTCCTTTTATTTTATGATGCATTTGGTTATAACACATAGTAAAACAATAAATATTTTAATATTATAATGAAGCATTTTAGCACTTGCTGATCAACTAAAATATATTTAAAATTTAATTCCTTTGTGTTTTCTTGGATTACTCCAAATAATAATCCATATCTGAACATACTTTTTAATTTTCACATACAACATACTCTTCTTGAAACCAAATTCTTATGTAAAATTTATTCTGATTCTGCATGTTGATGCTGGTTTCTTGGATGCATTCATTTTCTGAATATTCATGATACTGAACATATATTATTTATTAAAAATTTCTGAAGTGATTTTTTAAAAATTCCTCACAAAACTTTGTACCCCTGTGGTTCTCAACTGTAGATTATATAAGAATTATCTGGGAGCTCATTAACAACACAAACTGTTGGGTCCAATTCCTTGGAGATTCTGATCTAGGGCCTGTGGGATAAACACTTAACACTTGAATAACACAGTTGATTCTTGAGCAAAAGGCCCTCATCACGTTTTTAAAAGCTGCTGAGTACATTTATTCTAGTGCTTTCTAGTAATCAGTATTTCAGAGGAGAAATCTGAGATCATTGTCCTCCCTCTTCTGCTCTGATCCTGTTATAACCCACTAGACATTGTGTTCCATGGGTAGATATAGAAAAGGAAGGAGGGAAAGAACCCAATGGCACTGATGTATTTCACTGATTTAATGGAAATGCATTCTAATCTTTTGCAAATAATGTGCTTTGCGTAGAGTCTCCTCCGATGCCCATACCAAGTCTTCATCTGTATTTCTGGAAAATGTAAGTCTGGCATCACACTAAAATAGAAATGTCAGGAAAATAAATTTATAATAGCTTTCTTTTTCCTTAAAAATATCAATGTATTAAAAATGGTACCATGGTTAGTTGAAACAAAGTTTGCCAGAATATATAGATGGATACAGATATAAACCTATATTTTTTACTTACTCATGTCTTAGAGTCCTAACATCCTTCCTCTCTCTCTAACATCATCAGTATCTTTGAGCACTGGAATTGGAATAATAAAAAAGGTTTAATCATGGTTCTGTTATCTGAATTCTGTGTAACTATGGCCAGGTCTCTTAAGGTACCTAGCTCTTTACCTGCAAAATAAGGGGTTAAACTCTATATTCCTTTAAGGTAGTATATAGATGTATATTTTTGTTACATAATGAGATCTTGGGGCACTGAAAGATCATTAACCATAAAAGAAGATATAATATATATATATTGCTATTATAGCAATAAGTGTAGTAGGCTATAGTATATTTTAGAAAATTTCAACAGAAATGAAAAAAATGTTTAGGTTAATTTTTTTTACTTCAAGTTGTTTTTAACTAGAATCCATAGGCTTTGCTAGAAATGTGAAGAGCATTTTTTTCTATTCAGTTTTGATTTATGAGATAGGTACTGAATTTGGAGTTCAAAAACATACATCCTTTTCCTTATTTTTAACAATTATATCTTTATCATTTATTTATTTGTATATGTATTAAAACATTTAAATATTCAAATAAATTCCTATTTAGTTAAGAAATTTAACTTATCTGGAAGTAACATTGCCCCCCTCCCTTTAGTTAAAATAATTTGAATTTGTGATACTGAGTTAATGAAAACATAGCATTTGGAATTTGTACAAACAAACTAAATGTCTTAAAACTTGTGATTTATGTAGTAAGTACTAACCTTCAAGTCACTAGAAATCCCAATTCTAGAATATCCCAGAAAGTTTGAAAAACAAACACTAGTTTGTACCATTGACTTGGTGATCCCAAGGAGCATTTGAGAAAGGACAATATGACATTAATAAAGACATTATAATTTTATTCTGACTTTTAAGGATATAAAGAAGAAAGGCATCTCACCTGCTGTGAGGTAAGCAGGATTCTAACAAGTGCTAAAACCTGAAAGCTGTGCTAATTTTGAGTTAGGAGCAGAAACATCTCTAAAAGTATTAGGATTGTGATCCAGCCATACAACAAAAATATGGCAAGTAGTTTTATATAGCACACATTGAGGATACAAAGACAAATAAATCCCAGACATCAAGGAGCTTGGAAAAAGACATTAAATAAATAAGAACAATAAAAAATAGATGTAAAAAATATATGCTTTAATAAAATCATGTTGGGGGGGGGGGGGGAGTATCAGCCTATTCTTTTTCTTTTTTTTTTTAATGCTAAGCTTTCAATTTTTTGAAAAGATCCCTGATGTTAAATTGTCTAAACCTGAGGATGCCTCTGTACTTAAGTTATTATGTGATGAAATGCAACCCAGCTGGACTGACTGGGAAGCTACTTTAGTGCTAAACTCTTGTGACAAGTGGCTGCACCTTAGTCAATCACAGCAGCTGAGCAGCAGTTACAAGTAGCCAGCCAGCTGATTTAAACAGGCAAAATGAAGAGGAGCTGCAGCACCTTGTAAGTCACTTCCGTTTTCTGTCCATAAAAGTCTCTGACTAGAGAATATCTTGGTGTTTTTTGATCCTGCTCTGAGGGCTGCATATTCTAGACTCAGGTGTAAAAGCCAGTTAAGATATTTGACATTTTAATTTTGTATTTTGATGATGGTGATTCCAGGATTCCACCAAAGTCAGTGGGCAGGCAGTCGTTTAAGGAATGTAGTTAATATTTCTTGGGAGTAGTGTTTGGGGAGGGAAGAAACATTTCTAATTGGGGTGATGCTTTTTCTTCAGTTGGCTCATCTGTAGTTCTGTCTCATTCCTTGTTGTATCTTTCCGAAGATTCTGCTTTTTCCTACCTTAGGACTCCAGTTTTCTCAACTAGTTTTCGGCTACTATAATCTAGTTAAAACTCTTTGCAAAGCCTATTGTACATGTTAAATGTTAGACTGGCCATATGAAATTAACAAAAAGCTAAGGTTTCTGAAGTTGTAGATCAATGTCAAACTCTTGACTCTAAGCAGAGATTTCCTAATTAGGAACAGATTAAAAATTTAATGAGAACTGAATAGAGCTGACACAAAACTAAAACATTGTAAAGAACAAGAACATGGAGAAACTGACATTAATTGAACAGCTTTTTTTGTGTGTGTGGGGACGGGGAGCTGACCATTCAGAACTTTAGAATATGAGCTGTCTAGGAAACTTCTACTTTATAAGTAACTGCTGTGACTTTATATTCCTTTTCCAAAGCTTTTGTCATCTTTCCCTTTCCATGGGTTACAAACATTTTCCCTTATACAGGCTGGGTGTGATTGAGAGTTTAGCACTTGTATTTCTGCCTAACATCCGCTATAGTAACATCTTTCTATTTTACTGTGTACCCCAATTTACTGCTCTCCTTTATGAGTTCATTCTCTGCCTATATCTATTGAAACCAGGGTCAACATGATATCAGCCTAGAGGGAAATCAAAGGAGAAAACTATTAAATGTAAAAACTGTTTTTAGTTTCAGCCCATTGCTCAAATAAGTTGGGATTATTCTTGGTTTCTCATGCTTTTTCTTGTTTTCTATATCAAGCAAGATCCCAAGTAATGCTTAAGCTCTTGCCACAGTGGCTAGTGGCTTCTGCTTTAAGGCATATGAATTCCTCTGACAAAGTTCTTCCTAATATCTCCATATATCTCAATATCTCACCTTCAACAAGCTGAAGTAAATGAAACCACCATAGCTGCTCACAGCTGGAGTTCTGAGTGAGCCCATTAGGCACAATACTCAAATTTGCTTTCCTCCACTTGTGCAATCATTGCAAGCCTAAGTAATGCAACCTATGCTACTTACTATAAAGTGGCAATATCCTCATCTGTGAGCCTTCCTTCCCTGTGGCATTTGGGTATGGTTGCCCTGAATCTGGTTTTATTGTGGGTAGTCATGGTGGTTTGCTCACTGACAACCTCCTTTTCTGCTACTTGATTTCTTGTTCCAGTCCTGTTCTGGAATACATAATTCCTGGTCACAACTGAAGTATGCCTCTTTAGTCTTCCTTTTCATGCCATATCCTCCTAGCCCAACATTAAATGATCCTTTCTTTTGAGGAGATTTCCTCTTCTATAGCTCACTGACCATGTGTTTTTGCACCTTTCTACTGATGCTAATTTGACCATGAGACCAAAGTATACCTCTAATGATTCCTTTGAGTCTAAGAAACCATCTTTTCTAGAGACTTTTCCAGAGACATACTCTTTACAGCTTTTTCCTGAACATTTAGGTTTGAAATATTTCCATGAACTTTGCTCTTCTTTGATTTTGCAGATGTTACCTTTGCAATGTTTATTGATAAAATACACAAATTATGGGTTGAACTCAGTCTGAGGTCTTGAAATCAATCACTGAGGACCTACATAAATAAAAACAATTAAACAACAAGAGGTAGCCATCTTGTGGGGAGTGGATTAAAGTAGTTATTTAAATCTATGGGCCTGAGGATACATGGCACAAGTCTGAGGTTAACCCTAAATTACCCTTTCTAGTTAATATTTACTGTAGCCCTTGAGACTGTCTGGACTCAAATGCAACAAAAGGTCTATCTCCTAAAAACTGTTTTCTATTCAATGTTCTATGTGATGAAGATTAGGTGATAGCAATCACTTATTCCTCCTACCACACTAGTTCTAACCTGTGGAACATAAACAATTATGGCAGATAGGGGCCAAAGCAGTGATTCTGACTCAGAACACCTGGGAGGTTTTGTTACAATACAGGTTGTAGGATCCCCAGAGATTTTTGGGTCTAGTAGGTCTGCCAGAAACAGAACTGGCATGTCTAATAAATTTCCAGGTAATGTTTCGTGTTGCTGAGCTGGTGACCACACTTTGAGACACCTGATTTAGTTTCTGGAAACAAGAGTAAAGCTGATCAATACCCTGAATTACAGTGGTCCAGGTGTGTGTGAAGTTTGTTTTGCTTTTTCAATTCAATAATCCTACCCTCTGACAAACAAGGTTCAGTATATCAGATTCAATCAATTTCACCCGTCAGGAGGGTTGCTCTTCTTTGTGGGACAGGAAGAGAATAAAATCCTAAAACTATACAATGATTTTTATCCTTTTCTGAGTGATTGTTGCTGTTTTGGGGATGGAGAAATATTAAAGTCAAGAGATTTTCTTGAACAGTTAACAGCAGTAATCAAAATTTTTCTTTTTGTAAGAATTCAGTGTGGTACAACAATAGAAATAATTCCAGAGGAGCATAGAAATGCTATGAAGGGGAACACTGACTCCTGCCTCCTTTTTACAGGAGCATACTGCTGTCACTCAAAAGAAAAAGTAATGTTTCTGTATTTACAGATATTACATTAGAGTTTAACAGTGTGATCTTGGAGGTTACTTAATTTAAGCCCCTATTTCATCTAAAATATGGAAATGAGAGCAGGGTGTTTGTAAATAGTAAGTAAAATAATACTTTAAAATGGTGTTTACATTGCTTGGTCCATTACATACTTATTGTTCAAAACCATTCTCTCATTTCTCAATTGTTGTAAATAATTGTTTGGATTTTAGTCTGGCACAATACAATTTCTTGGAAATTTCATGTTCTTTTCTGTCCCTGAAATCTATCTTTGTATGTTTTCTTTCTAAACAATAGCTCTGAGAAATGTAGTGTACTTCAAACTGCTTGCACACTTGTGCTGCAACAAAAATGTCCTTATGTATTTTTGTTTGAGAATAATAGAACAAATCACTCTGAACTCCCTCTTTCTGCCATTCCTGGAAGCTACCTCCTTACTAGAATAGACATGTTTTCAAATCTCTTAAGGGAATCCTCTTATTATCCCATTCTTCAATAGACATATGGAGGAGAGGAAAGTTCCTATCACCACATAAAATAATCCCCCAGGTCTATCCTTGTTCTCTTCCCAACTTCTGCTGTTGACTTCTGATTGCCTAGTATTTTCCCATATTCAGAGAGCTTTGGAACTTGCCCCTTGCTTCTGCTCTACAGTTTCATCATGTCTTGAGTGCCCACATACAGTTCACACAAGCCTTGAGCTTAACACTATCCAGGCTGCATCAACTTCAGTGGTCGTTCCATCTGTTCCATCTAGCCATCTACTCCAAAGTAGACAAACATTCAATCCTTAAGAACTTGCCTTCCCCAAATCTTAAATTCACTGGAAATCTTGTTCCTTGGCTCTACCATTCAGTCTTCTCTACCCTTCTGATCTCCACAAATCTGATAAATGGACTCACTTGCTCTCTGGCTTCTAGTTGGGTTTAGTGAATGGGCAATCTGATCAGAGAAGGGGATAAAGAAAAAAAAATCGGCATTTATTCCACCTGCACCCTCCTTGCAGGATTGCTATGGACTATTAAGAGGTCTTTTCAATATAGATCTTTTGTGTTCTAATACTATTTCTTCCACCTAAGCCTTCATATTGAGGTGTGGTTAATACCTTGATATAAATCCCCTGTGAATTATGTGGTTTCTATACATCCTGTCCTTGCAAACATATTTGTGAACAGCTGCTTTATTAAACACTCTAATTATCCAGTGTGAGAATTCCATGTTTCCTAATAGGGACATTATTATCCTAGCCATCTTACTATTCCCAACATATCTAATTTCAAATTCCCTATCTGCCAACATATCAATTACTTTCCAATTTTTTATTTTTTTAAAAAAAATGAACCTAGATGTTCTGGTCTTTTTCTTATATCCTGTGAAACTCTAGCCCTGCAACAATCCAGCTCTCTGAAACTTATTTCTATATTGCAACAAATTAAAAAAAAAATCAAACTACAAATTACTACAAATTCATGTTCTTGAATCTCAGGCTTTCAGTAATAGCCTTGTTGTAACTATCTTACTGGCTATTTGAAATTCAATTTTCTCACTATCTTCAGAATTGGTCTAGCCTTCTAATTTATCATAGGAGCCAAAACTCCAGTTCATAGTTCCCTAACCTATTCTCTGTCAGCTTGTCTTCTTTCCTACTTCTGTATGTATAAGGAAGGTTTTCACAGCAGCACAGAAGACCCAACCCAAAATGGCTTAGTTTCTTTATTGTCTTCAATGTTTGGGAGACTCGAGAGTAGGTCTAACTTGTATAAAGCTGAGAGATCACATGTCTTCAGAACCTGGTTCTAGCAGTCTCTTGACTCAACTATACTGTCTCTGGACTCTTCTGTTGACATTGTGATTGAAAGGGCCCTCTCCTGCAGCCTCTGGAATGACTATAGTTGCTTCAGATATCACTGCTTATATTCTTATGTAAATGCTAAAGACTCTCCTTTCCCTCTAAAAGTTCTGGGCCAATCTCTAGTTAGCTTGAATTGAGGCAACTCTCCATCCCTGAACCAACCAACTTGGAGGATAGGCTGATTAGCTTAATTAAACTGATTTTTTTTTAATCTTAGGTTTTGTCAAAGTACCTGTGTAGTTGAAAAACACCAGTATTGTTTTATTGTCTTATTATTGAGAAATGAAATGTGAAGTAACCCACAAAATTACAATTATCTTATATTGGATAAAGGTGCCAAAAACATGTATTGGAGAAAATACAGCATCTTCAACAAATGGTGCTGGGAAAACTTGAAATTCATATGCAACAAAATGAAATTAAACACCTATCTCTCACCATGCACAAAACTTTCCTCAAAATGGATCAAGGACCTAGAAATTAAACCAGAGCCTCTGTCTAATAGAACAAAAAAGTAAGCCCTAATCTTCATGTGGGATTAGGCCCTAACTTTCTTAATAAGACTCCTATAGCACAAGAATTAAAACCAAGAATCAATAAATGGGATGGATTCAAACTAAAGTTTCTTCTCAGCAAAAGAAACAATCTGAGGTGAACAGAGAGCCTACATCCTGGGAGCAAATTTTTACCCCTCACACATCAGATAGAGCACCAATTTCTAGGGTATATAAAGACACAAAAAGCTAAACACACACAAAAAACAAACAAACAAACAAAAAAACAAACAAAAAAAACAAATAATCCAATCAACAGATAGGCCAAGGACCTGAACAGACACCTCTCAGAAGAGGATATACAGTCAACAAATATATGAAAAAAATGCTCATTATCTCTAGCAATCAGAGAAATGCAAAGCAAAACTACCCAAGATATCATCTCACTCCAGTCAGAATAGCAGCTATCATGAAGACAAATGGAGAAGATGTGGGGGAAAAGGTTCACTCACATTGCTGGTAGGACTTCAAATTGATACAGCCAATATGGAAAGCAGTATAGATATGCCTTGGAAATTTGGGAATGGAACCACCATTTGACCCAGCCCCTCTCCTCAGACTATACCTAAAGAACTTAAAAACTGCATACTACAGGGACACAGTCACATCAATGTTTATAGTAGCATAATTCACAATAGCTAAACTGTGGATCCAACCTAGATGCCCTTCAGTGGATGAATGGATAAAAAATGTGGCATATATACACAATGGAATTTTACTTAGCAATAAGAATAAATCATGGCATTTGCAGGTAAATGGATGGCATTGGAGAAGATAATGCTAAGTGAAATTAGCCAATCCCAAAAAACAAATGCAGAATGTTTTCTCTGATATAAGGAGTCTGACTCATAGTGGGGTAGGGAGGGGGAGCATGGGAGGATTAGATGAACTCTAGATAGGGCAAAGAGGTGGGAGGGAAAGGGAGGGGGCAGGGGATTAGCAAGGATGGTGGAATGTGATGGACATCATTATCCAAAGTACATGAATGAAGACAGAAATTGGGGTCAACCTACTTTATATACAAACAACAGATATGAAAAATTGTTGTGTATGTGTAATAAGAATTATAATGCAGAAAAAAACAAAGTACATGTATGAAGACATGAATTGGTGTGAACATACTTTATATTCAAATATATGAAATTGTGCTGTGTATATGTAATAAGAATTATAATGCATTCCACTGTCATGTATTTAAAAAAAATAAAATCAATTTAAAAAAAGTGAAGTGTTATGTCCAGTCATGAAGACTGAGGCAGAGACTATACTAAGAAACCTATTTGGGCTGGTTCTGCCCTTTTGAGGCCAGTATAATACCCAATGGAAATATTTCTGGGCCCCATGTACCACACAGAGAAACTAGGTCATA
>NW_026000736.1:0-2470 GCF_001458135.2 Marmota marmota marmota | reverse complement strand
AAATAAAGGTATTATGTCCGTCTATAACTAAAAATATTTTTTTAAAAAGAGAATAAACTTCAGAGTCATTTAGGACACAAGGGAAAATGGAGATACAAGCTAAAGGCATTCAGAACTCCAAATAAACAAGATCAAAAAAGAATCTCTGTGGTAGAGCACTTGCCTAGCACATGTGAGGCACTGGGTTCAATGCTCAGCACCACATAAAAATAAATAAAATCAAATAAAGGTATTATGTCTATCTATAACTAAAAAGTATATTTAGAAAGAACCTCTTCAAGACACATCATAATCAAAATGCCTAATAGAAAATAAGGAAAGAATATTAAAAGTTTCAAGAGAAAAACATTGGGTCATAATTAGAGACAATCAATAAGGCTCACTCTGACTTTTCAACTCAGACCCTAAAATCAAGGAGGGAATGTCAATGAGATATTTCAGGCTCTAAAAGAAAACAACTGCTATCCAAGATTGCTATATCCAGTAAAGCTATCAATGAGGATAGCTTTGTCTTTCCATGATAAAGATAAACTAAAAGAATCCATGACCACTAAGCTAACACTACAAAGAATACTCAAAGATAAACGGCACACAGAAGAACCCAAAAACAAACCCCAGAGCTCCCAAATAGATGAAGATGACTAGAAGAACAACTAACTAAATGAAAATCAAGACTAATTTAAATATAGCAAACATACCAAAAAATGACAGGAAACTAGAAACACATAGCCATAATATAATTGAATGTAAATGGTCTCAAATTCCCAATTAAAAGACATAGATTAGGGGCTGGGGTTGTGGCTCAGTGGTAGTACACTTGCCTGGCATGTGTGAGGCACTGGGTTGGATTCTCAGCACCACATATAAATAAATAAAATAAAGATCTATTAATAACTAAAAAAAGACATAGATTATCAGAATGGATCAGAAAAACAAAATCCAACTATATGCTATATGCAAGAGACTCATCTCATAGGCAAAGACACCCACAGGTGAAAGTTAAAGGATGGAAAAAGGTATTCCTTGCAAGTGGAGTCTGAAAAAAAGAAAGAGTACCTATTTTCATATCTGAAAATGCAGATTTCAAGCAAAAATTAATTGGAAGAGACAAAGAAGGTCACTGCATACTTGTAAAGGGAACAATCCAACAAAAAGATATAATGACAGCTGCTCACAGTGGCTCACACCTGTAATCCCAGTGGTTTAAGAGTCTGAGGCAGGAAGATCTCGAGTTGAAAGCTAGCCTCAGCAAATTAGTGAAACCCTAAGCAACTTAGGGAGACCCTGTCTCTCAATAAAATACAAAATAGGGCTGGGGATGTGGCTCGGTGGTTGAGTGCCCCTGAGTTCAATTCCCTGGTATTCCCCACCCCCGCAAAAAAAAAAAGATAAGCCCAAGTAAATGTCAGCGCACTTATTTACATAAAAAAAAAAAAGAATGCTAGGTGATTTCTTTAAATGCACTCTTATTACCAAAAGACAGATCATCCAAACAAAGTTAATAAAGATATTTCTGATCTAAATAATACTATAAATCAAATGGATCTAATAGGCTTTGTAATGGCTAATCTGAATTGTCAACTTGATTGGATTAAGAGACACCTAATATTAAGAGGCTTCTGGATATGCCAGTGAGGGTGTGTCAAGGCATGGTTGGCAAGTGGGACAGTGAACTGAAGTGGAGACAGTTGATTCTTCGTGAATGGTTTCTTGATTGCTGCTGCAATTGCCTAAGGATATCTTTCATTCTCCCAAAATGGACTCTGCTAGTGATTCTCCAGGGGGTTTCCAGGACTTGGGTCCTGAACTGTGATAGCATCATTGATCCCTCTTGTTCTGAGGCTTCAGCATCTTGGACTGCACAACTACTGGTTCCTCCAGCTCTCCAGCCTGCAGATGGCCATTGTGGGACTATGCAGCTTCTGGTTATGTAAGCCAATCTAATAAATCCATTTTTATAATTGTTTCTGACCCTGTAGAGAACACTGACTAATGCAGAATTTGGTACTAGGAGTGATTCTAGAAACAGAATTGTAAGGACGAATTTCCTTGGTTGGTTTTATGGTTTCTGGAGTTGGCTGTCTAAATTGGTTAGGCCTAAAGTTACTAAAGTCTCTCCTACTGGTACTATGGAGAGCACTGATAATCCATGGTATGAACTGTTTAAGGACATTTGTAAACAAATGCTTTCAATTAGCCACTTGTAAAAAGCAAGTTTAGTGACTCATACTTTTGAACATTTCTGGAAAACTAAGAAATACGATGATGTTAGTTGGTTGCTTCTGGCTTCACTGGACAAAGTAACAAAGGAGAAGGATGAGCTCAGAAATTCAATTTCTCAGCTGCAGACTTGCATAACTGATGTAAAAACTGCTCAGGGCTGGAGTTGTAGCTCAGTGGTAGAGCACTCGCCTACCATGCGTGAGGCACCAGATTCGATCCTCAGCACCACATAAAAATAAAATAAAGA
>NW_026000735.1:0-2470 GCF_001458135.2 Marmota marmota marmota | reverse complement strand
GGAACAACATGTAGACTGACATCTGATTACTCAATCAAATGAATGAAAACCAAAAGACATAGAAGAGTATCTTTAAAGTGCTAAGAGAAAATGACTGCCATCTTCAAACACTGTACCCTGATCAAATTCCCCTTAACTATCTTGGAAAAACATAACAAACACAATTGACCAATGAAAATAAAAGCCATCTCCAGGTAAATTAAAATTTAAAAAAAAACAGCCACTTATATATATTGGGGAAAAATACTAAAAGCAGTAATCTTTTATTTTTAAGAGAGAGAGAGAGAGAGAGAGAGAATTTTTTAATATTTATTTTTCAGTTTTCGGTGGACACAACATCTTTATTTTATTTTTATGTGGTGCTGAGGATCGAACCCAGTGCCCCGCGCATGCCAGGCAAACACATTACCGCTTGAGCCACATCCCCAGCCCAAAAAGCAGTGGTCTTAAGCAGAAACAATTCTCCTAGACAGAAAAATGTGCAAGTATGGTGGAATGTGATGGACATCATTATCCAAAGTACATGTATGAAGACAAGAATTGGGTGTCAACCTACTTTATATATAAACAGAGATATGAAAAATTATGGTATATATATGTAACAAGAATTGTAATGCAAAAAAAAAACCCAAAATACATGTATAAAGACATAAATTGGCGTGAACATACTTTATATACAAAGATGAGAATTTGTGGTCTAGATGAGTAATAATAATTGTAATTCATTTCACTGTTTTGTATTTAAAAAAATAAAATCAATAAAGAAGTAAAATGCAAATACAGCAACAATAATAATGAAGCAGAATGAAAATGGTGAACATAGGGCTAAACAAAAATAAATATTGGCTGTGTAAGCTGTAACAACAGGGTTTTGTGAGTTTTAAGATTCTAGTGATGGACAATGTATCATTGACTTCCAGAGTTTAGAGTTAAGAAGAAGGAGTGATAAAGGAGTAACTAGAGGGAGATTTTTTGTACTGTAAAATGTTTTTAGGTCCTGAGAATGGTATTGCTTAACGAATTTGTGCATGTGTTATAACCTAAATATGTATACACTAAAAGTTAATCTTCAGACAATAACTACATGAGAATGTTATGTACAATCTGCTTAAGTTTTAGAGATTGAAAAATATATGTATACATACCAGAAAATATGAGAGAGGGAAAATGTGTTTATAGTTCTAAGTATCTCACATTATCTGCAGAATGATGATAATACAATTTGTAGTAGACTCTGATAAATAAGAAAGCATATTGTAATTCTAGGGCATGGCATTAAAAAATCAGATAACTTAGAATCAACATACTATTGGAGAAAAATAATAAAAATAATTAATAAAAGAAAAATGATGAAGAAAAATGAAACAAGTGAGATAAATGAAAAGCCAACGAATGGTTGCAATAGCTATAAATATATCAGTAATAAATGTAATTTGGAAAATTTTCCAATTTTCAAAGATTACTAGAATGAATGTGTTTAAGGCTGCTCTTTAAAGACATATATCAAATATAATGGCACAGAAAGATTGAAACAAAGGCTGGAAAAAGATATACCAAGCACACACTAACCAGAGATAACTATCACAATAATAATAACAGGCATAATAGATTTTAAAGCAAGAACAATAAAAACAAAAATAAACATAAAAATAAAAATAAATATAAAGAGATCACAAAACTGGATCAAGTACATATACCATCCTGAACATGTACCTAATAACATTGTCTCAATATAAAATGAAGTTGTTGTAACCCAAAATAGAAACGCTCCATACCACAACAATGAAAACAGTAAAGCACCTCTTAAAATGAGAGCAAAAGGATGAATGATTTTATATGATAAATAAGATCTGAAAATATATTAAACAAATTTGTCCTAATTGAAATGTGGTAAATTGGTTGCTGTCACCTGGGCCCCATTACTGACAAACTCATTTTCCATCATAAAGTTCCTAGATTATCATTTTCCAAAAAGATTAAGTTGGGGACATTTAGATGTGAGAAATGGACAGAAGGTAATTTTAAGAAGGTCAAGGCAGTCAGGTGCAGCTTTCAAACATCAACACGGGTTCACACTTCACTACCCAGCTCACCACGGGTTTTCCCACGTCAGCAGCATTCTTTTCTGCTTCAGAGTATTGGACTGACATGATTACTTTTCTTATATTCTTATATTGCAGATCTTCACTGGGCTCCTCCTACAGTTATGTGAACCCTTTCTCGTTGTGTATTTCTTTATCTCCATTAACTCTTTCAAGTAGATACTGCTGGTAACTTGCAAGTTTTTCCTTATGGGTCAATGTACTCGTCCTCAGCTTCTATGAGTAGGTAACTCATTGGTACGTGGCTCTCCTCTCTCTGAAGCACTGCCATTATCTGTAGATATAAGCTACTTTACCCAAAAACTTCTGCAGTGGGCTTTTTCCATTGAATGATATAGATAGTTTAAAAAAAAAAAAAAAAAAAAAAA
>NW_026000734.1:0-2470 GCF_001458135.2 Marmota marmota marmota | reverse complement strand
ATCTAATTTTTTGAGTTCTTTGTATACTCTGGATATTAGGGCTCTATCTGAATTGTGAGGAGTAAAGATTTGTTCCCAGGATGTAGGCTCCCTATTTACCTCTCTTATTGTTTCTTTTGCTGAGAAAAAACTTTTTAGTTTGAGTAAGTCCCATTTGTTGATTCTAGTTATTAACTTTTGTGCTATGGGTGTCCTATTGAGGAATTTGGAGCCCGACCCCACAGTATGTAGATCGTAGCCAACTTTTTCTTCTATCAGACGGCGTGTCTCTGATTTGATATCAAGCTCCTTGATCCATTTTAAATTAACTTTTGTGAATAGTGCCTTTTTAAAAAGAGAAAATTTAGCACATTTAAGTGAGTCAAATCCTATGCTATACATATAAGGTGAAGTTTACTTTCCTATGTAAAGAAAAAGTGCTGCATCTCAGTGATCACAGCACAAAGTATCTCCTAGTAATGTTATGAGGAAAGCTGCCATTTTTAAAAAAAAAAAAAAAAAACACAGAGTAAAAAACAAATGAACAAGCAACTACTCCTGAAGTCTGAACAGTATGTGCTAGTAGTAAAACAACTACTTTTTGTCACTGGGTGGTAGTTTGAAAAGAGATGGAGGAGACCTCTACTCAGACCTTCCAAGTTCTTTATTCCATCACAGAAAAGAATTTAAGGAAGAGTCAGGTCTTAGCAAGAGAGGAAAGGATTTATTAGAGTGGGAAAGATGAAAGTATGCACTCTCAGAAAACAATGTGGGAAATCTCTAGTGAGATGCACAGCAGGTTTTATATCAGGTTTTTAATTAGGGTTCAAAATTAGATGGGTAATGTATGATTCAAAGGGGCTGAGCTCCTGTGGTGACTGGGAAATGTTGAGCAAGATAGTGTTTTACCGTTAGGGCTTCTAGTTTGGTATATAGCTTTCAGCTTATATCAGTGTCTCTGTTGGTCCAGTGAGTAATTGGGCAAGAAGGTCATGGTCCAATCAAATGTTAGCCTAGTGAGGTGAATGATCTCTTTCTATGGAGGTCTTTTTTTCTCATTTACTGCATTCCAGAAAATGTACAGGGAATGGAAAATTACAAAGTAACTTATGGGCTGTTTTGTGCGTCTACGGATACACACTAGTTGTTTGTTCTATATTTTAATAGGTATATTTTTTTCTTAAGAGATTCAGTGTTCTATCCCTAAATTTCTGAATAATCATGACCTCAGATTCTGAGAGCAGAGAGGAAGCAGTAGGGACTGTGGCAGTCTGAAGACTGCCGGCCACATTTATAGAGAAACAATACATGCCATGGCTGATGGTTGCACTGTGGGAATGAGGATTTTATGTGAAATCTTTCATTTTTAAATGTTTACTCAGAACTCAGTTTAGGGGAAGAGTTGGGAAGACCCTTTAAGCCACACAAAACCAACTTTTGGATCAAGTTTGAACCACAGTCACATGCCTCTGATTTGTTTCCTTCTGAGTAATGTTTTTAAGCTAGTTGAGGAAATGTTAATGTTTCCTTTCATAGGAATGGAAAAGAGAGTAGGTTACATCATATAGTTGAGTAGTTAATGGCTTAATTGTGGTTTTAGATTGCCTGTGTTTATGTCCTAGCTGTGTACCCTCAGCAAGATTGCTAATATCTCTGTATCCTAGTTTGCATTTCAGTAAAATAGGAAGTATAGTACAAATTTCATAAAATTGTGAGAATTCAAGTAGGAGATGGACAAAAATCAAGGAGGTTCCCAAGTATGCCCAAGTATGATGGCATATGTCAAGAGAACACAAATGCTAGCTGGAAGCGACCATGACTGAGACAATTTGAGTATCAAGTTATGTAACAATACAAAGGTAATAGATTAAATCCATTGAAGAAAATAGGCAACTATGAGTCCATTACAATATAATAAATGAATAAATCGAAAGTTTGATGAGAAGCAGAATATTTATAATGTTAAAAGTCTCTCTATCAAAAAATATTAATCACAAAGGGAAAAGTAGTAACTATACAATGGAAAAGAACAGTGGAAACCTCCTGAATCAAATGGTCAAATTTAACATCATCAGTAATGAGACAAGTCAAACTCATGCTACTATCTACAGATAAGCTGTGAAGTCAGTTACCAAGAAGATGATTCTCACCTTTTAGTATTTATGTGCTTAGGCATTCTTTTCCCATACCAAGTGCTGCTGATGTGGATAGTCAAGAAGAAGCTACAGTAATGATGGTATGTGACTTCTGATGCTACATCATAAAAGTCATCATGCCAGGTACAGTGGCGCACTCTTGTAATCCCAGGGGCTCAGGAGGCTAAAACAGGAGGATCACGAATTCAAAGCCTGCCTCAGTAATGGTGAGACACTAAGCAACTCAGTGAGACCCTGTCTCTAAATAAAACACAAAATAGGGCTGGGGATGTGGATCAGTGGCCAAATGCCCCTGAGTTCAATCCCTGGTACCAAAAAAAAAAAAAAAAAAAAAA
>NW_026000733.1:0-2470 GCF_001458135.2 Marmota marmota marmota | reverse complement strand
CTAAGATCTTCTCAATGGTACGGACGGGCAAAGAGCACATCTGCAGCTTCTTGCAGCACAGCTGTATCAGACCCTTCCTCTCATCCACCCAGTGAAAGAGGAAGGAGTGGAATGCATTCAGGATTCTTTGCTGAAAGCGCAGATTTACTAACACCTTCAAGGGCAGAGTGGGCCCTGTGTCTGGAGAGGCCTTCAATGTTTGCCTCTCCTTCATGACTCCTGGTGAGCAGGCATCGACCTCGGCTCCAGACCACATCCTCCAGAAGTTCCCATGAACCTTCCGCAAATCCAGCACCTGCAGTTTCCACCTCCTGTGGGGACCACAGCAGAGTCTCAGCCCTGAGGCCCCTTCCTTCACCTCTCAGCTGCTGCCCCCTGTGCCACCTCTTCCTTCTGTCTCACTTTTCTCTACCCCTTCCCCCTCCAATCCAGCCTGGTGCCCCCACCTGTACCAGCTGAGGGAGGGGCAGGCACAACCTGCTTCAGGGGTCAGCACAGCTGCCACAAGCACCTCCACATCTGGAAGCCCCACCAGGTGGGGCTCAGCATGGCCAAGGCCTCTCCAACCCTCCTTGCTGGCAGCACAGGAAGCCTGTTGGGCACACTTCAGCAACCACTCTCCCTGCCCACAGCCATCACTTCCCTGGACTCCCAGGGAGCTCCCTTCCAGGGTCCCCCTCACCTGGGGCGATCCTGCTGGGCAGCCAGCATGTCCAGCCCATCCAGTGCCGCTTGGATCATCTCCAGCTGTGGCTTCTTCATCAGGGCCCCCAGCGGCAGGCGGGTGAAGGGCCAGGCCTGCACCATTTTCTTCAGGACCTCAGTGTGTCCCCGGCTGAAGGCCTCCATGAAGAGTGGTGGGAAGAGCTGTATGGGCAGGTCCTCCAGAGCTAGGATGGCCCTGGACTTGTCCTTCAGGAGGCTGCGCCCTGCCAGCTCCTGGAGTGTGGGTGGGGTCCGCTGCTCATCCTTTGGAGTCTGCATGGAGGGATCCTGGGGGATACCCCGCCCAAACACATCATTCACAGCCAAGCTCCATAGCTCTACCTTGTACCCACCCAGAGGAAACCACTCAGCCAAGTGGATGCTTTGGCAATCGATTGACCCAATTTCACTCTTTGGGTGCCAAACCAGGCCTGGTGGTTCACGCCAATAACCCCATGGCTTGGGAGACTGAGTCAGGAGGATCACAAATTCCAGGTCAGCCTAGAACATAGTGAGACCACGTATCAAAATGAAAAATAAAATAGGGTTGGGGATGTAGCTCAGTAGTAGAGTGCCCCTGAGTTCAATCCCTAGCTTCAGTAAATAAACAACTAAAGTGGGTATCATTGGTTTTCATTTTTAAAAAGAGCAATTTTAAAATTAATTTACTTACTTATACTTTTTTTTTTTTTTGGTGATACTAGGGATTGAAGCAAGGGGTAGCTTACCACTGAGCTACACCCTTACCCCTTTTGGTTTGTATTTATTAACTTTGTGGCACAGGATTAAACTCAGGGTGCTTTGCCTCTGAGCTACATCCCCAGCCCTGTTTGTTTTTGATACCAAAGATTGAACTCTGGGTACTTAACCACTGAACCACATCCTCAGCTCTTTTTATTTTTTTATATTGAGGCTGCTTAGGGCCTTGCTAATTTGCTGTGGCTGGCTTTGAACACTAATCCTCGTGCTTCCTCAGCCTCCTAAATTGCTGGGAGTATAGGCATGTGCCACCAAGCACAGCAAAAAGTATAATTTTAAGGATGCACAATATAAATATTTTTATTATCAGAAAATAGAATTCCAGGGCTGGAGATATGGCTGAAGCAGTAGGGCACTCGCCTGGAATGCGTGAGGTACTGGGTTCGATCCTCAACACAACATAAAAATAAAAAATAAAGATATTGTGTCTACCTAAATCTAAAAAAATAAATATTATGTACAAATAAATAAATAAGTCTTCCTTAAATAAAAGAAAATAGAATTCTAATCAATTAGATTGTAACAGGATTGCAATCTACTTAAGTAATTTTAAAGTGGGTGGGGCTGGAGCTCAGTGGAAGAGCAGTTGCCTAGGACGTGTGAAGCACTGGGTTTGATCCTCAGCAGCACATAAAAATTTATAAATGGTGGGCTGGGGATTAGGTCAGTTGGCATATGCTTGCCTCATATGCACAAGGCCCTGGTTTCAATCACCAGCACTTCCAAATAAATAGATAGATAAAGAATGCAGTCCATGTAAACTTATTTGTTTATTTTTTTTTAAAATGCGAGACATGCGTGCACAAGCCTATAATCCCAGGGGCTCCTGAGATTGAGACAGGAGGATCATGCATGCAAAGCTAGCCTGAGCAAGAGCGGCACTAAGCAATTTAGTGAGACCCTGTCTCTAAATAAAATATGAAATAGGGCTGGGGTGTGGCTCAGTGGTTGAGTGTCCCTGAGTTCAATCCCTGGAACCAAAAAAAAAAAAAAGGGAAGAATAATG
>NW_026000732.1:0-2471 GCF_001458135.2 Marmota marmota marmota | reverse complement strand
TGTTTTCTCTTTGCAGGTCTCATCGAGGATCTGTGGGTCAATCCTCTAGACTACTACCAGGTGGAATGCAGCACCAGGGATGGGAATGCTGGCCTTGCAAGGGGAGTCACAGCAACCCTTCCCTTGTGTTCCAGGTCTACTTTGCTCTGGCTGCTTGAGTCCCATGATTTCTATGTGTGTTCGCTGCCCCTCATTTCAGGGTCTTTTACTGCACACCAGGGAAGCAGCATTTTTGCAGTTTCACTAAACATAAAGCATATTCCATTCTCAAGACAGATGCCCTTGAGTTAGCTGATTTCCATGGGAACATGTTCTTTGGTCCAAATGTTTGTCCCTTCACTTTTCTTCTTTTTTGATGGGAAGGTTTCCAAAGCATGTACCCAACAGTGTTTAACCTCTGAGTCACATTCCTATCACTTTAAATTTTTATTTAGAGAACCAGAGGTTTTTTTTTTTTTTTTCAGTTGCTTAGGGCCTCACTAAGTTGCTGAGGCTGGCTTTCAACTTCTAATCCTACTTCCTCAGCCTCCTGAGCTCATGATTTGCAGGGATTACAGGCGAACACCAATGAATTCTTCATGAATCTGAGGTCCCATATATCCTTGGAGTCTTTAGCAGCTTCATGTGTACCATTTGCTCTGGACAAGCCCCACACCTCTCCAGTATCATCCCACCCAAATATAGTGAGCTGGGTGAGATGACTGCAGCAGCAGCTGTACCTCAATGTGATGAAGTTTTGGGGGTCTTGTGGCTCTTCCCGAGGCCCATGGCCATCAGTTGTGCAAACACATGGCTGTTAGTCTTCAATGACTGCCATGACAGAGGTTCAATATTATTCTGAAAAGACGCATTTCTCTTCTTCCCTCACCTCCTTCCACCCTTCCCCTCTGTATGTGGTCTTCCATAATCATAATGCCACTGTCACACCAAAAATTATCAGTAATTTTTTTGTATTCTCAAATACCAGATCAACTTTCAAATTCTCATGATTGAGTCATAAATCCATTAAGCATAACTTTTAGGTTTCTGCAGGTTCAAAGTGTTTTATCCCATCTTTTAAAATGAAGCCACAAAACTATTATGTTGTCTGACATGTTCACAATAGTTTATTTGTTTGAAATCACTATAACGTTGGTATAATCACAAAAAGTCCAAATCAGAGGTACAGAATATAAATATTAGATATACATATAATAAATATTCAGAGAATATATATACTGTGTGTATATATGCATACGTTCTAATATAAATGAGGGAAAGATAATTTCAACAAATGTGGCTGAAACATTGGATATAGTTACAAAAAAGTTAACCCTTACTTCATACCATATACAATAATTAGCTACAGATCAGGCAAACACCCAAACATAAAAAAAAATAAAACTGAACAGCAAGTAGAAAAAAATTATAGGATAAGATCTTTCTGACCTAGGGTTGGCAAAGACTTCCTGACAGAATTTGAAATATATATGAAATAAAAGGTTGATTAATTGTATTTATCAAAACTTTTGTCATTTAATACATTATTAATAAAATGAAAAGATATATCACAGACTAGGAAGGCATACATATTGACTGTGTGTGTGTATACACATGTGCGAGCATGTGCACATACACATACACACACACACAATAACTTAGGAAAATGCCTTGATATTTTCTTACAAACATGTACTTATCAAAAGACTAAAAGTTCTGCTGCTTAAGTATTTGTTCAAGCAAAGTGAATTCATATGTCCACAAGAAATCTGTACATTTCTGCACATTAATGTTCATAGAAGCCAAAAACTGAAAAAAAATCCAACAGATATCTTGATAAATTCTATATTCATAAAGGAAATACAACTCAGTAAGAAGAATAAAAATATTCATAGTATCTTATGAATCTCAAAAATATTGAGCTGAAAAGAGAAACCAGCCATAAAAGAATTCATGTAATGGTTCTATGAGGCAAAATGAATCCACATGGATAAAACCCAAGCAATATTTGCTTCAAGCAGGGACGAAGGAAAGAAACACCAAAGGGATAAGAAAAATAAATAAATAAATAAATAAATATAAACAACAACAACAAAAAACCTGAGTGATAGATTTTTTTTTTCTATCTTGATTGGGACAATAGTTTAACAAGTATACACATGTGATAACTTAAAGAACTGTATACTTAAATAGGCATGTTTTACTGTAATTATACTTCATTATAGTTGATGATTAAAAATTTAAAACTGCTGTATTTAATCCAATGATATGGCTGAGGAAATAAATTTTTTCTTTCCTTGACATTGGTTTTTAATGTTAATTTTGTTCAACATCAATGGAGATTTTACCAGACATTCAGCCTTCAAAGTGAGGGGACTTCCAAGCAGCTCAGGAGGCTGAGACAGGAGGATCCCAATTTCAAAGCCAGTTTCAACAAACGCAAAGCACTAAGCAACACAGTGACACTCTCTAAATAAAGTATAAAATAGGGC
>NW_026000731.1:0-2471 GCF_001458135.2 Marmota marmota marmota | reverse complement strand
TTTTTTTTTTTTTTTTTTTTTTTTTTTTTTTTTTTTTTTTTTTTTTTTTTGTTGTTGTTTTTTCCCCATCCTTCTATGTCTAAGGGACTATACTGGGCTCACAAGTCCATAACTCTGACCTCACCTACATTCTTGTGTATATGGTTTAGGAAGGTTTTTAAGAGGCAGGGTCCTACAGTAATACCAATCAAGAGAAGGACTAGGGGAAAAATTACGACTGAAATGATGGTAGTCCACCAAGAGGATCATGAGAATAGGTTTTGGACCCAATTGCCTGAAGTTTCTATTGCTTCATCTTTTTCCTTTAACCTGTTTCTCACAAGCAACAAACGGTTCTCTATTATCCCAGAATGGTTTGCATAGAAACAAGTTTCTCCCCGAGCCATACAAAGTCCTCTTTGTTTCAGAAAGAGACCATCTAGACCTCATCTGTTCTGTAATACTATTTCTGTCAGAGAGTCTAGTGAAACCTTTAGTTTGGATATTGACCTTTCTTGTTTTCCAAAATCTATATCTATTTGATGGCTGAGGGACTTCCCAAAAAAGCCAGGAGGGGAACTAAAATGGGGGCAGCCAGTCTATATTGATAAGTCAGTGGGCCCTGACCTTTTAATAAGTCCAGGTGTTATTTTTCTTTTACTCCATCAAAATATTAGATTACATAGTTCAGAGTTATTGACAGTTTGGAGATATAGGCAAGGAGTTTGAAGTGGGACCCTGGAAGCACAATTTTTGGTGAACTGGGAGTTGTCCCACTTATACGTTGGGTTGTGGAAGCAAGGGTCTCTTTATAGGAGATCACCCAGGGTGACCGTGGGAGTAGTTTCCCAGATACATCTTCCTGAGCTAGACATATTGGCAAACATATATGTTGACCTTAATTTTTCCTGTAATATTAGGTACCTCCAACTGCCGTAATGGAAAAGGGCAATGAACGTTCTTGCTACTTCCAGCTGAAAGCGGGTGATGTGCAGTGGGCAAACAGTTTCGAGTCCCTTTTACAAAACTGAGTGGGTCAAGGAGTCCATGGTAAAAATCTGGCTTAAAAAGAACAGGATGTAAATTCACCTGTGGTGGGCACTTCTATGAGAGAAATAAAAAGACATGAGTTCTGAAGTAAGATTAATACAAAAGAGCAGTTGAAGCATCTGGAACTTGTCCATGAATATAATGAAAATGACAGAAATTAATAATTGTTTACCAGGAGGTGAAAGACCTGAGAAAATGTCCCTATAACAAGGCCTAACAAAGCCTAATAAGGCACTTTTTTAGGGAACATAGATCCTTAACATTGTCAGAATTATCAGGAATGTAGACACAACATTTAGTTAAATTAGTTAATGTCATCTGATTTTTGTAAAAATATCTTTTTGGCATGACCTCTGTGTTCAGTAAAGATCCTTTTGTTACTTATGGCTAGATAATTATATTAATAAACATTGATTACATCTACCTGTGTAGGAAGTTAGGATGATCTGTAGGCCTTAAACTGACTAAAAAACTTCTGGTAGTTTTTTCCTTGATAGTCATCAGGCATTTTTGCCTAAGATTTTTTTTTCTTTTGTTGCCTCCAGTCTTACTTATTTTGGGGATGCTAACACTAGTGCACATTTTAAGTCACATTAAAATAACTGTTGTTTCTTTTTAAATGTCCAGGAATGGCTGTGCTTTGATTTTAAAAGTTTTTGCTAGGTGTTTAATACCAAGTTGGTCAAACTGACCTTGTTTCTCTCTATTGGTAAGAGTCAGCTGAGTTTCCTTGGAGAACATTCTTGGGGAATGTGTGAGTAGCATTTTAGCTCTGTTAGTGTCGTCTGCATTAGGATGGTTCAAGATCTTGCTGACCATATGGCTTCCCTTGGAAGCTTCAGGCATGTCTCCCCTTTTCAATGACTCTCCTCTTTTGTAGCGTGTACACTCATTGGCTTTTTGTTCTCCACTGGTCTCATTAATCTCTTTAATCAGGAGATTATGTGGCCCAGAGTTGCAAAGCTTTCCCCCTGTCCAGGATTCAGGCTGACTCAGAGGGCAAGAGCCAAATATTGGTTTCTTTGGCCCTTTATTTTAACCTTAATATTTAAATTTGGCCTTAAACATCCAGCAAGTCAGTTTTACCAGTTTTAAAGTAAGAATGCTGGGCTTTAACTTTAATATTTATAACTTTACAGTTAATTTTTACATAACACAATATCATTATTTTATTTATTAATTTATGTAATGCCAAAGATCTGCCTGAAGTCAGAAGATGACACCTTAACATGTACTGTATGATGCAATCACTCTACGCCAACAAGGCAGCTTGCAGACCCAGAGACTCTGTTAGATTTTGGCTATAAAAACTCTCTCTTGTCAGATCTTCCTCTCTTGCTATCTCCTTTTTCTCTCACTTTCCCTGTCTCTCATTCTCCCTCTCACTTTTTTCTTTTTCCTTCTCTCTCTCTCTCTCTCTCTCTCTCTCTCTCTCTCTCTCT
>NW_026000730.1:0-2471 GCF_001458135.2 Marmota marmota marmota | reverse complement strand
GCTGTGCAACTTCGGGGGGGGGGGGTGCAGAGGCGGAGCCAGGACCAATTTTCACTATACTCTCCACTGCACTTCCCTTTGTGTGTCACACATGGATGCTTTTAAATCCTTAAAAAAAAAAAAAAAAGTTGTATCCAGAACTCAGCTGCAAAGGCATCTGAGAACTGACACATTTGGCCCCCGCTCCATCCCCACAGGTCCCTTTGGAAGTGTGGAAGGTAATTGAGAAAGGCTTTTCCTGTGTCCAGCACCCCTGGATGGGTAATAGAGCAGTGGCTTGCCTCTCGTTATCTCATTACCATTGCACAGCCTAGGTCCAAGTGTTTTAGAATGAAATGTGCAGATCTAAGAGATCTGCAAATAACTCATTAAATCCTAGCAAACCTGCTAGGATTTTTAGAATGAAATGTGCAGCTTGGGAAGTGGAAGGTGGGGAGGGAGATAAATGAATACTCAGGCATTGAAGTTGGCACAAGATATACGTAAACATCATGATACCTTTGTATTTCTGTAATAATTCAATCATTTGTAGAGTGGTGGCCTGGGCTGGGAAAACGATCTATGCCTTCTATTTTTGATTTTGAAGAAATGTCAGAAAGTCACCAAGGCAATGAACAAATTAAAATAGAGAACCAACATCTCTTAAAAAAAAAATTGAAAGTGTTTTTCAGTCAGTAGATGAGCTGCAAAGACTGATAAGAGGTGGAAACACATATTTCTGATCATACCTTTGATTAACCCTCTCTGCCATTTTGGATGGAAATTGTACTGCAATTTTGAAGGACAGTGTGATTTTAATTTTGGTTTAAAGATGAGAGATGAGGGAAGAATGGAGTCAGGCCCATGCTGAGTTCTGTTCCAAGACAGTTTGGTATTGAAATTGTAGCCTGAAATATGTGATGTCTCATTGTGATTCCTTGTGTGCTAGCAGCAAAGGCTGAATAGACAATTTGCCTTCAAATGCAGTCCAGAATGGAAGTGGATGCAGGGATGTTTGCTGCTACCCAAAGTGCAGATGGGCTTCTGAAGCTGCCTAATGATCTGTGCAGAGTGGGTTGGAGTGGCCCTCACCAGCCCTGGTATTTTCTTGTGCTGAGTTAAGTGGCTCTGAGGATGGAATCCATTTAGGTGGGCTTCCAAAGATAGCTTTGGGGAGCACAATCTGTCAGACCCTCTGCTCTGTGGAATTCTGAAAGAGGAGATTCCCCTCCCAGTCAGCACATGAGTCTCTACCTGCCTTCGGGTTGAGTATTTGAGGCAGGTTTGCTAGGATTTAATGAGTTATTTGCAGATCTCTTAGAATTGTCTTATCTCAGATCTGGCATTGGTTATTTGGGGTGCTCCTATGTAGTTCTCATCTTCTGCATGAAAGAAGTTTCTAGAAGCAGAAAGAGTTACATGATATCTCCGTGGATAAAGAGTTTTTCTCAGCCAAAATGCATTCATAGTACCTATTTCTGTCTCTCCATTCAGAAAGAGCCACCTTTCGGAAGGGGTTGGAGCCAAAAATCTGAGAACCTGAGAGAAGAATCTCTCTTCATCAATTAAGTATCTTAGGAAGAGGTCTGTAGCTCTTTCATTGATATTGCTTGGTACATGTGATGTCTGGAATTGCAGCAGCCATTTTGTGAATGTGAGGATGGAAGACATATCAATGAGAGGTGAACAGGAGAAGGAAAATAACCCAGAATCTTGAATTCTTCCTTGATATCACCCTACAAATGCCTTGTTTTAAATAACACCATTTTTCTATGTGTTAAGTTTTCTGTTGCTTATAGCCAAATGTAGTTCTAATTGATAGCTATTTAATATTTTAAATTTTATTTGTTCTTCTCTCATATGGTTACTCCTCTATGAGCAGCTCTTCATCCACGTCCCCCCTACATCCCATCTCCTATCTCCATATTGACAAATGTATCCCAAGTGCCATTTTCTCCTCTGATGTTTAGAAAATTTTTAATAGTTTTCTGTGCTTCAGGTATAAGCAGCCATGTGTGCTTAACCACAGGGATACATTGTGAGACACGTCACTAGGGGATTATATCATTTTGTGACCATCATCTTGTACTTACACAGACTTAGGTGAGGTAGTCCTGTTACTTGATATGCCTCTTGTGTTACTGGCATAACACAGTGGACTACTAAAGTAAATTTGAGTTATTTTAGAATGTTCTCTTTCTAATTATAAACTTAAGTATGAAGTAGTGAATACATAAACTAGTAACAGTCAGTTCTTCTCAAGTGTTACGTACTGCACATACTGGGCTTACATGGGACTGGAGGTGCAGAAGGTATATTTGTGCCAGCTTGACCACAAACACCTCATGTGGTGCTAGAATCTCATAGTGGCTGCTTGTCCAGAGCACAGGCATTGTCCAGCTCTATTATAATGTTATGGGATCACCCTGGTTGTACAGCCCATTTCTGATGGAAATATCCTCATGCAGTACATGCCTGCATTATTTTCATTA
>NW_026000729.1:0-2471 GCF_001458135.2 Marmota marmota marmota | reverse complement strand
AAAAAGATGCTGTCTCAAGAGAATTAAAAAAAAAACAAACAAGAAGTTATACCTGTCTCTTTATATATTTGTATTTATGTATACAAATATTTATATATTTATGTATATGAACATATATAAAACATGTTGATATATAAACATATAAATATATTTGTGTAATTATATTTGATATATATTATTTATACATTATATATGATATATATTTATATCTATCTATACACACACTCTCACACACACACACGTACACACTCATTTTTTTTTTTTTTTTAATATTCAGGGTTTAAAAAAAAATAATCCAGAGGGACACAATATCTTTTTATTTTATTTATCTTTTCTGCAGTGCTGAGCATCTAACCCAGTGCCTCACATGTGTAAAATTAGCACTTTACCACTGGGCCACAGCTTCTGCCCTAAGTTTATTTTTTTGGGGAGGACATTTCTGTTGTTTTTATAAAATGACTATTGTGGATAGTGTTGCAGTTTATTTGGGAGTGCAGATATTCCTAAAGGTGGATTTCATTATCTTTCATTATTGTAATGGTTATTTTGGGTCATCAACCTGAGCAGATTGTAGTATTTCTAGAAAATTAACACAGAATACCTCTGGGTTTGTCTGAGTGTGTTTCCAGAAAGTTGAGTCAGAAAGTAGTGGAGAAGAGGTGTCATGAATGTACATAGGACCATTTAGTAGATTGCATTTGAATAAATGCAGAAGGGAAAGGTGTCACTGGCTTGTGCTCCAGTCTTTTTAAATGAGTTATTTTTACTCTGGTGTTGTCACCTGTGGACATCTGACATCAGGTTCTTCAGCCTTTGAATATGGACTTGCACCATTGCCTCTGCAGTGTTCTCTCAAGTCTTCTCTCTTGGAATGTCGCTGCTTCGTTGACTTCCTTGATTTATGAGGCTTCCAATTTCTTGGCTTGGACTGTTATGAGTTTCCCTGTTTTTTCATCCTATAGGCAACAATTTGGGGAACTGTTCATGTCATGATCTTGTGAATTGATCTATTACATCCCCTTGTCTATGCCATATACATTTATGGATTCTATTAACTCTGATTTCTTAAGGACCTCTATAATACAGGCATATCCTCAGAAAAATATCTGAGTCATATGGTATTTCTAGTTTTAATTGTTTAAAAATCATCATATTGTTTTTCATGGTTTCAGTACTAGTTTATATTTCTTGCAAGAGTGTCCAAGTGTTTTCTGAAATAATTTTATTTATAATAACATCAAAACAATAAAAGATTACCTGCCCATTGTAGTGCATGCTATAGTCTTAGCTACTTTAGAGATTAATTTGGGGGAATCTCTTGAGCCCACTTGTTTAATACTAGCCTGTGCAACTAGAGAGAGGTCCATTTAAAAATATAATAAAATGTTTTAGAGCAAATTTAGTGAAACAAGTGAAAAATTTGCACAATGAAAATTATAAACCTTTTTTTCAAAACATAAAGAACTGAATAACAAATGTGATAAATCTCAAGTTTATTGATTGCAATGTCAAATATTGTTAAGATGCCAAACATGTCCATATTGACATAAAATGCCAGTGCTGTCAGGATCTCAGATTGTTTCTTTATGGAAATTGACAGTCAAATTCTAAAATTCAGATGGAATCATAAGGGCCCCAAAATGGCCAAAACAATCTTGAAGGAAAACAAACACACAAACAAACAAACCCAAAACCAATAAAACAAACAAAAAATTTTGGAGGACTCATGCTTCTTCTATATTACAAACTTACTATAAATTATCAATAATCAATAGAGTATGGGCAGAAGGATAGAAATCTGGAATGATAGAATAAAGCTGAGAGTCTATAAATCTACCTTTTTGCAAATTACCTTGACTGAATAGCTTTTAAACAAGTGGTGCTGGAGTATTAGATATCTACATGCAAATAATTAATTTGGAAACCCATTCCATACCATTTACAGAAGCTCAAAATGGATAAATGACATAAATGTAGGAAATAATATTGCAAAACTCAAAGGAAATATAAACTTAATTTCAGAGGATATGGGGACAGAGCTAGTCAGTGATTCTGATCTCCCCATAACACCAAAATGAGGCAGTGAAGAAAGAACTGATCTGAGAGGTGAGTGACAAAACCAAAAGGAGATGTCATTTGCCTGGAAATATGGCAAGACATGAGTGAATTGAAAGTTAATTAGAATCCTAAGTATGTCCTCTGGTTTGTGGTTTGGACTCTGGAAGCAGACAAATTATATATATATATATATAAAATTTTATATATATATAAGTTTCTTATATAACTATGTCAAAATAAGCCATATATATATATATATATATATATATATATATATAAAACTATGTCAAAATAAACATACATTTTTTTGTTCTCCCTGTTTCTAGTAATGTCATTACCATGATTGCTCAACAGAATATAATAATGTACCAATTATTTGAGTCACATTTTGGTGACAACTACAAAGCTTTGTC
>NW_026000728.1:0-2471 GCF_001458135.2 Marmota marmota marmota | reverse complement strand
GATCTTACTTGGTTGAACTCTTTCAATGTGTAAATGATTAAGTTGATGCCCAGAAAGGGTAAGCTCTTAAGATGCCTTAGTGATTCCTCCACCCACACATCAAGAAAGCTGGACATCTCCCTTCCTCCATTATAGCACCTTCCACTTCCTCCTCCATGCAATGCTTGCCTCTTACCTTGCAATCAATGCATCAATAGCTGTCCTGTCATTGGCATTATCGCTCATAATTTATCTTTCTGCCATACATTTCTCTCTCTTCTTCTGGTCTAAAACCACCTAAAGTAAATATTATATTTGTATATCCTTTGTACCACTCAAAAATATATTTGTGGTATTGGATGGAATTTCATTTGACTCTTCTTTCTTTACCACTGTACCCATTCCCCCACTATGCTTTCTTTACTCCTGAAAAATTATCATTAACAAATACTTTTCTCCCTTTTATTATGTGTTATTTAAAGCATAATTACTATATCTGATATTTCTTCTCTGTAAAGTATCAAAGATATTTTAAATATATTAAGTATACATATGTCAGTGTAGATATATACAACATTTCATTAAACTTGTCTATACCTCTTGAATATATCCACCACCCATTTTATTACAGAATTACAAACTTGTCTATTTGCCACAGAAGAGACAAAAATTATTTTCAGAAAGAATAATGGCATAAAAGACTAAATATATAACCTGACATTCTTATAATAATTATCTTTTGCTCTTTCAGTCCAATTCAAAAGAAATGGGACTTTTAGATCACATAGACTAGACAAAGGGACTTCACCCAACTACTGAAGTGAAGTCAGCAGAAAAAAAACTGCACTCCATATGCCTCTGTGTGAATTAATACAAAAGCTAATATTAAAGCAGAGTGGGAAAGCAGACGAGAGGTTGGTATTGTCAGGCCTCTGACACTGCTGACACCTCCTTTTGTATAATGTAGGGTCATACAATAGTCCAAATCCCTCTCTCAACAATGTTCAGACCAAAACAGCCTTTATAAGTCACATGTGTGACACTTTCCTGGCATTGGTATTGAAAGCTATAACACTCTCCCCACAGAGATGGGATGTGCTTCTATAATAATAGTGATAATAGCAGCAACTCTTTAATGGGGTGCTCCTCACATAGGAAGCACTTTGCCTTTCTAGACCTAACCCTGAAAACAACCCTGAAAAGTTGTCATAAACATATCCATAAAAGGGATTCAGAGAGATACACTGACCTATTTGAGGTCACAAAATTAGGATGTGAGTCTAGACTCTTTGATACCAAATCATGCTATTAATTTGGATAGTTAAGTGTTCTTTTAGAATTGCAAAAAAAACCATATATATTTCAAGGGAATGTGATATGTATTTTTAATAATGGTATTTGTAAGAAATTACTATACCATATTTCCTATTCAGTAGAAAACTAAATAGGAGCATTTCTGAGTTTGTGATTACCACAAAAGTAAATATAATGAATGGAATTATTTTCTTAGTACATTCCACAAGAGAAAGGCACTATTCTAAGAGGTTAAAAATTTTTAAAAAGCTGATTTTTTTTTTAGCACTCAGATGCCTCCCTGCTCCTATGCAAGCCCCAGCTTTCCAAAGCAAAATTTAACTGAATAAATTTGAAATCTTCATTTCAGATGGTTTTGACTCTTTTAAATTAAATATTGAAATGTTCTAGAGACATTACCTCTTTGGTGACCAAAGTCTGCTCTTGGTTTATTCTTTTCACCCCAAAATTCTTTTGTAAAAATCCTTCTTGATTTAGATATATTACATTTTTTCTAGATTCTTCACATTTGTAATAAGCAAATGAGAAAATACAATCTTTAAGTGTGAGCTGACAACAGCTAAGTTGTTTGCTTAGAGCTCAGTAAGTGAGATATGTTCTACATTGCAGTATTGGGGGTTGTAGCTCATAGGTAGAGCTTGCCTAGCATGTATGATGTTCTGGGTTCAATCCCCAGCATTGCAAAAAAAAAAAAAAACCCTCCAATGTCCATGGTTGTATTCATCCCTCCAGCTATAATGAGAGAGAAAACTACTTACATTGTTGGTATTTGTGTCAGGTGAGGATGGTTGTATGAAACCATAGAGGAGCCAGTCATCGGGGCTCACACCTGTAATCCCAGCAGCTGGGGAGGCTGAGGCAGAAAGATAGAGAGTATAAAAGCAGCCTCAGCAACTTAAGTAGTGAGACCTTAAGCAAATTAAGGAGACCTGTCTCTAAATAAAATGTAAAAAAGGGATGGGGATTTGGCTCAGTTGTAAAGTGCTCCAGAGTTCAATCCCCAATTCCAAAGAAAGGAGGGAGGGAGGGAGAGAGAGAGAGAGAGAGAGAGAGAGAGAGAGAGAGAGAGAGAGAGAGAGAGAGAGAGAAGAAGAAGAAGAAGAAGAGAGAGAGAGAGAGAGAGAGAGAGAGAGAGAGAGAGAGAGAGAGAGAGAGAGAGAGAGAAGATGAGAGAAGAG
>NW_026000727.1:0-2471 GCF_001458135.2 Marmota marmota marmota | reverse complement strand
GGCGGGGTCCCCAGGGGCCGGGAGGCCTGAGAGGCTCGCGGGTGCTTAGCACTCTTGGCCCGCGAAGGGCGCAGGGCGAGCGGGACCCCTCCTCTTTCCTCAAGCAGGCAGTGGTACCGACTCACTCTCTTTGCCACCCTCCCTCTCTCCTTCCGAGCCCTGAAGCCACAGAGCCCGGCCGCTGCCCAGGTTCCCCCCCTTCCCCGACACCACTCCCCTCCTCCCGACAGTCATCCCAGTCTCCGATCTCGCGAGATTTCCCGCCTGACAGGCCCGACCCTGCGCAAGACACGACTTCGTACGTGCGCGCGCCCGTGAGGGCGCGTATAAACCTTTTAATTGAGCCAAGTTCCCCCGGTGGCCTATCCTCTGTCCAGCGCAACCCCACTCAGCTTTCTGAGCTTCTGTGCCACGCGGGTGACAGGTGTATTCACCCCCGGAAGTCTAAGAAGACTAACTTGTCTGCACTCCCCTTCTTCTCACCTCCAAATCATCAGCTCCTCCCACCAACCAATAGTGCTGGTGTGAAAGTTTGTCCTAAAGTGTAAAATATCCCATTCCTTAGATATCTTACCTCGACTCCTCCTTGGAATTCAGAGGTAACCTGAGCATCGTAATCAATATATAATTGAGTTTTCAGATTCTAATAGTTTATAGTAATTTTTGGAAAGGCAGTAAGACTTGGAAATATAATTTAAGCCACCCTATATATTGGTGATGGTAGGAAAGCTACTTAAAAAGAATTTGCAGGTTTGGTAGTTTGAGTGATGAGTAGTTTTTTGGAACAAGTGCAGCAAACCAAAGGATATGCAGGGAGAGGTAGAACTCCTTTGGGAAGGGCCATGCACAGTAGCGCATGCCTGTGATTCCAGCAGTTTGATAAGCTTAGGCAGTAGGATCACAAGTTTGAGGCCAACTTCTCAATAACTCAGCGAGACCCTGTCTCAAAATAAAAATAAAAACGGCTGGGGATGTGACTCAGTGGTTAAGCTCCCCAGGGTTCAGTCCCAAGTACATAAAAAAATAAAATAAAATAAAAAAGGACAGGGGTGTGACTCAGTAGTAGTAAAGCGCCCCTGGGATCAGTCCCCGGTACAAAAAAAAAAAAACTTTTGTGTGTGTGTGGTGAATAATTTTTCTTCTTTTTTTAGGGACAAAAAGTGGTTTGTTTGGGGTTTTTTAATATTTTTTTAATGGGAGATAGACACAATACCTTTATTTTATTTATTTTTATATGGTGCTAAGAATCAAAACCAATGCCTCACACATGCCAGGCGAGTGTGCTACCACTGATCCCCAACCCCAGCCCTCTTTCAGTGGTTTTTAACTCAAGAACAACTGAAGGGTTGGGGTTGTAGCTCAGTGGTAGAGCACTTGCCTAGCTCATGTGAGGCACCACATAAAAAAAAATAAAGGTACTGTATCCATCTACAACTAAAAAAATAATAATATATATATAAAGATATATATATATATATAATATATATATAAAGAACACTTTTAGTGTGTCTGAAGTGCAGTCACGAAAAATCGTGGCTTTTCAACCGTCTTAACTGAGACAAATATATATATCTGTTTCGTTTACTGTGGAAGAAATTTCTTTGGAGCAGTGATTGGAAATTTCAGTAAACATCAGAAAAACAGTGCATATGTTTTTTTCTCAATACTTTCTCCTGTAATAGGGTACTCTGTGAGTCATTCCACTTTTTGCCTATATTGTCAACCACTGTCAAATGGCATGTCCCCCTCAGCATATAAAAACTTGCCCTTTCTCCTTTTGGGGTGGGAGGTGTGGGAAGATTACCATCTTCATCTCTTCACAGCCAGGCTGCTTGGGAAACGTGGATCTTCCCACCTCCACTGAAACTGATCTTGCTGAAGTCAAGAGTGACCTTGGTTGCTATATCTAGTGAAGTCATTTAATCCTGCCCTTCCTGTCATCTGCAATATTTGACATAGTTGACACTCCTTCCATCTTGAAACTGTGCTCCTCCTTGGCTTTTCAACACCACTCAAAACCAGTTTTCCTTCTACCTTCTTTTCCTGACAGGGGCCCTCTTCCTCCACATTATCCTTAAAAGATGCCCCTCCAATCCTGATCTGTTCCAGCAAGAAATTATTACAGCAAGAATGTTCTCTTCTAAGAGCTAGGATTATAGCCCAGGGATAGAGCACATACTTCGCATGTGGTGAAGCCCTGGGTTCAATCCCTAACACTCCCCCTCCAAAAAAGAATGTTTTCTTCTTCCATCTAATTATTTCACACATTGGGGACTAGAAAGAGATTCAGTTTCCCATAATATATTTTTATGGAAAATTCCAAACAAATATAAAAGGATTAGAATAGAATAATAAACTTCTTGGGCTGGGGATATAGCTCAGTGATGGAGTGCTTACCTAGAACAAATGAAGTACTGGGTTAAATCCCCAGCACTGCAAAAGAAAAAAAAGAAGAAGAAAGAGGAGGAGGA
>NW_026000726.1:0-2471 GCF_001458135.2 Marmota marmota marmota | reverse complement strand
TATCAGGGATTAAATTCAGGGGCACTTGACTACTGAGCCACATCCCCACCCCCTTTTTGCATTTTATTTAGAGACATGATCTCACTGAGTTGCTTAGCACCTTGCTTTTTGCGAGGCTGGCTTTGAACTCATGATCCTCCTGCCTCAGCCTCCCAAGCTGCTGAGATTATAGGCATGCACCACTGCTCCTGGCCAATAACAATGTGTTATATTCTTGAAAATTGTTAAGAGAGTAGATTTTAAGAGTTCTCATCATAAACCCAAACCAAACAACAACCAAAAATAAGGTGATGGTGAGGCAATGCATACATGAATTTGAGAATTTTGTCATTTCACAATACATATATATTTCAAAAGATATGTTGTACATGATAACTTGTATGACTTTTATCTGTCAATTAAAAATTTAAAGAGAAAAAGTTGAGGTTTCCCTATGTTTTTCCAGTTTTAAGTAAATCATACTTATGATGTATAAACAAGAGAAGTAGGGATTTTTCCCTTTGTCCTAGACTTAGGAAAAAAAAAAATACAATCTCGATGAAATTCCATCTGCTATAAGAGTTCAAAAGCAGCCTGCCATCTCCCACTCTCAGGATGCCAGGGAGATGGATCTAAATGTAGAGAAGTTATAAGTGTAAGTTTAGGAGATATGGTATATAATATAGTTTATATAATATAGAAGTTGGAGTCATGTCCGATCCATTCCAGTCTCAGGGTGGAGGTCAACCCTTGGTTATCTCCAAGCCATAGAAGACTGAGAAGGCCAGTCACTTTTGGGGGTGGATTTTGGGGATTTATTCTATTTGGACATAATAAATCAAAGCTAGCATAGTTCTTAGACACTTCTCAGAAAATGATATATAATAAATCAATAAATACATTAAAAATGTTCAACATTTCTAGCAATTAGAGTGGGCATGGGAGTAGGAAAGATGGTGAAATGAGATGGACATCATTACCCTAGAACATGTATGAAGACACAAATGCTGTGACTCTACTTTGTGTACAACCACACATATGAAAAATTGTGCTCTATATGTGTACTATGTATTGAAATGCATTCTGTTGTCATGTATAACAATTTAGAATAAATAAATAAATTTTTAAAAACTTCATAAAGTAGACTAATAAAATAAAATCCTTTAGAATTTTCCATTAAAAAAAGAAAAAAGCTAGCATAGTTTTCTTAGGTTTCCTGAGAACTGATTCAAGCTTCTTCAAGTCACTTGTATTGATAACTATATGAGATTGAGCCATAGGAGGGTTATCCCTTCTCTCCACAACTAGGGTTAGGAATGAATGAGGTCACAGATACTTACTTGACTGTCCTCTATTTTGTGCTATTAAGTAGAGAGGGAGTCTGTGCCAACTCAGTTGTGCCCCAAAATGTTCTGTTGTGTTTTTTATAGGACTCAAAAAATCACAGTGAAATGGCTTCTTGCTCCTCTTAGTGTTGAAGAGATTTTGTGTGGCAATCTTTTCTTATTACTACTTAACATTTATTGAGTCCCAACTGTATGAGAGAGAAAGCCCCTGACTCCTAGGCATGTTAAGTGCAAAAAATAGGACACTTACAGCTGTATCAGTACTTTCTGATACTTTCTGTTTGCATTTAGACCAATGACCAAATTGCCTATAATGCTGAGTATTTTAGATTACCAGATTTATGTAAAATGTACACTGTTCTGAACATTCTGGAACAAGTTCCTTATCTTTTTTTTTTTTTATTGGTTGTTCAAAACATTACAAAGCTCATGACACATCATCTTCCATACATTTGATTCAAGTGGGTTATGAACTCCCATTTTTTACCCCAAATACAAGTTGCAGAATCACATCGGTTACACATCCACATTTTTACATAATACCATATTAATGACTGTTGTATTCTGCTACCTTTCCTATCCCCTACTATCCCCCCTCCCCTTCCCTCTCATCTTCCCTCTCTACCCCATCTGCTGTTGTTTAATTCTCTCCCTTGTTTTTTTTTCCCCTTTCCCCTCACAAACTCTTATATGTAATTTTGTGTAACAAAGAGGGTCTCCTTCCATTTCCATAGTTTCCCTTCTCTCTCCCTTTCTCTCCCCCCACTCGTCTCTGTTTAATGTTAATCTTTTCCTCATGCTCTTCTTCCCTGTTCTGATCTTAGTTGCTCTCTTTATATCAAAGAAGACATTTGGCATTTGTTTTTTAAGGATTGGCTAGCTTCACTTAGCATAATCTGCTCTAATGCCATCCATTTCCCTGCAAAATCCATGATTTTGTCATTTTTTAGTGCTGCTTAATACTCCATTGTGTATAAATGCCAGAGTTTTTTAATCCATTCATGTATTGAAATGCATTCTGTTGTCATGTATAACAATTTAGAATAAATAAATAAATTTTTAAAAACTTCATAAAGTAGACTAATAAAATAAAATCCTTTAGAATTTTCCATTAAAAAAAGAAAAAAGCTAGCATAGTTTTCTTAG
>NW_026000725.1:0-2471 GCF_001458135.2 Marmota marmota marmota | reverse complement strand
AAAAAAAAAAAAAAAAAGAAAGAAAGAGCCAACCAAACCAAAACATCCTAATTTGAGTTTTATGTGCTTCATTGTTTAAATTTTCCATGACTTGGATCAATCTCAGTACCCAGTGAACCCCAAAATTTCTCCTCTAGTGCTACCTGAATTTATAACAAAAGCTGGAGTGAACATTGTAAGCTTCCCAAGACAGTGACAATTCACTTATGCAAATCTAATGAAGTTTTTTTTTTTTTTTTTGGGGGGGGCGTGATATGACATTTTAGGCTTGGCATGTAACTATGTCCACTAAATAGAAAAGACTCCAGAATTTGGTTGTGTTACTTGCTTTGCTCGTTAGGTTTAAATTACACTTCCATTTAAACATAGTCTTCCTGGAAGTGACTGCAATGCTCAGTGACTGAAACAGCTCTCAGTGAGGGACTGCTATAATGGTCAATGGATGAGAAATGTGGGCTGGGATGCGCTAGGACTGCAGAGCACCCGTGATGCAGGATGGCTGTGATATTGCCATGAGGTGTAGTAGACACCACAAATCCTTTTTATTAATCTGGAGGGAAGGTAAGATATTTTTTAAAAATAGCAAAGGAAAGGAATCCGGGAAAAGTGCAGGGAACCAGCAGGTGACAAGAGACCAAGATCTGACATTATATCCCTAGGAGTGCAATAAACCCACATCTCACAGGTGTGTTCTACTCAGGCTCAATCAAGCCTGCGTGCACTGTCACACCAGCCACTTCATTTCAACAGCCTAAACAGTAATCTGCCAGATAAACAGTTCTGATGGAACTGAAAAGCTAGAGCTGTTTTATTTTGTTTTTGTTTTTGTTTTATCTTTGCTGCAATGCTTCTTGCTGAAATGATGAGTCCTCTATCAGGAATTCAAAATAAACATGTTCACCATGAAAGAGGAATGGAAGAGAGAGGGGCTTGGTTTGCTTTATGCTTTTTCTCTGAAGTCCTGGATTATGGAATATCATTTACCTCTGTTGTGTTTGGACATGCTGTCGTTCAGAGACAGCAATCACAAGCACACTTGTTTAATTTCATAAAATGTACTAAAACGTCTAGAAGTGCTTAAGTTCTGTCCTTCAAGTGTCCATCGTATCCATAAAATTTAGGTCTGCAAGTAATGTCTGAGTCTCCATTTCACAGATGATGAAAGCAAGGCTAAGCAGTGGGGAGAAATGACCCAGTCATGATCAGGGAGCTAGGTAATAGCAGAGTCAGGATTCAAATGCAGTCCCTAGTCCAGGGATTTTTTTTCCATATTATTCCATCATGGAAGCTTTGGTTATGATTTATGCCCTTTCACAGATTAAGAAAAGCTGTCCAAAATAGGCTTGTACTTACAATTCTGCATATTTTCCATTAATTGAATAACTGACCATACACTTCAATTAATATAATTGCTGTTGTCAGTTTTTTTATTACAGTGAACACACTTTGTTTTAAGTCATTTTGGTTATAGGAAGTGAGTAATTTGCTCTTATGATTCAATAAATTAATCATTAGTAATGTAACTAGAAACACAAGGAAAAAAGGGATAATTATTTTTTTACATAAGCAAGGTAAAAACAGAGTAAGCTTGATGGATGGTCTTAATTGCAGATGATGAATGGAGAAGACACTGAATTCTTCAAAATGGAACTGGCATTTGTGAACAGAGAAAATACTGAATGAAAGAACAGGGCCAGACCCATCCAACTGTGAAATTTAGTCATACTACAACCCAATGTCTATTAATATACATTATGAATTTGATTTACTTGTGACTCAGGACTTGTGACTTGATCCTAGAGTAACTTTCTCTAGCAAATTTTAAGTTGGCAAGTCTCTTACTTAAAGCCTGTACAGGGTCCTTCTCAGACCCTATAAAAATCGTAGATGGATGAAATGATTCTCCAACAATGAACATTTTATCTACCTATTCTCCCTTTCATATAGATTTTGTTTACAAATATATAAAACATTCAGACCTGTATGGATAATTCACATTCTGTTTCTCTTCTTCAGGTTGCAAAATCACCTACTATATATGCATCCATATTAAAAGGTTATTTGATATTCACCTTCAGCCTCTCACAGATGATTTTAAGTTAGATATGTGTTTTGTTCATTGTTGCTGCTGCTGGGCTTTTACAGGTGGCACAGACCTGTACTGCAAATACAAATCTCACTTATTCTGAAATACCTACTTCAAATTCCACTCCCTTCATTCAGTCTTCTCTGATCCTGTCATGTGAAGATCATCTCTTCCTCTTCTGATCTCTACAACAACCATGTACCTGTGACTCTACTGAAAAAAAATCACTTTATATTATATACTGTGTGTATTGTGTGTGTATATGTATGTGTGTGTATATATACAATTATATATATATAAATAAATAAATATATATATATTATATATATATATATATATATATATATATATATATATATATATATATTGAAATTATGACCTTATT
>NW_026000724.1:0-2471 GCF_001458135.2 Marmota marmota marmota | reverse complement strand
TAAGGGTCAGAGTTGGTGTTCAGGTTTGGGATAGGATTAGAGCTAGAATGAGGGCTATGGTCAGGACTATTAATAAGGTTAGGATTTTGGTTAGCCTAAGGATTAGGCAATAGTCTAGGGCTAAAATTATGGGTTAGGGTTATTCATAGGGTAAGGGATAGCCTTAGAGCTAGGGTTAGGTCTAGAGTTAGGGTTAGGGTTAAATCTAGTTTTAAGTCTCGTATTAGGGCTAGTTTTTGTGTTAGGTTTAGGGCTAATGTTAGGGCAATATCTAATATAAGAACTAGGGTTACAATGAGGGTTACTTTTAGGGTTAGGATTAGGGGTAAGTCTAGTGTTAGGGTTAGGTTTAAGGTAAGGATGATATTTAGAGCTAGTTTTAGGGTTAGGATTTGAGTCAGGGTCAGGATAAGGTTTAGGACTCAAATTGGGAATAGGTTTACATTTAGGTTTCAGTTTAAGGTTACAAGGGTTTCTAGAGCTAGGATGAGTAATAGGATATGAATCAGGGTCAGGGTTAGATTTAAGGTTAGGGTTAGGACTCGAATTAAAGCTATGGTTAGGTCTAGGAGTAGCGTTAAGTTTTGGTTTCAGATAAGGTTTATGGTTAGGCTATTGCTCAGTTTGTTTTACTGCTAGAGTTAGGGTTAGGGCTAGTTTTACGATTAGCATTAGGGTTAGGGCTAGTTTTAGTGTTAGGCTTAGGCTTAGGGTTAGGGATAGATTTTGAGTTAGGGTTAGATCTAGGGTTAGCCTTAGGATTAAGGATAGGGAAAGGATTAGGGCTAAGGTTAGGGTTATGGTAATGGATAGGCTTAGAACTAGGATTAGGGATAGTGTGAGAGTTAGAGATAGTCTTAGGGCTAGGGTTAGGGTTAGATTCAGGTATAAGTTAGTGGTATGGCCTGTGTTAGTGTTTGCTCTAGGTTGAGGGTCAGTTTTAGACCTAGGGTTTGTGTTAGGGTCAGAATAACAGTCAGGGTTATGTAAGGGTTTGGGATAGGATTAGAGCTAGAATGAGGGCTAGGGTCAGGACTGTTAATAGGGTTAGGATTTTGGTTAGCCTAAGGATTAGGGACAGGTCTAGGTTTACCATTAGGGTTAGGGTTTCATTTAGGGTAAGGGAGAGAGTTTTCACTAAGGTTAGGGCTAGAGTTAGGGTAGGGTTAGGGTTAAAGGTAGGTTTAGGGTTTGGATTAGGGCTAGATTTGTGTTAGGGTTAGGACTAGGGTTAGGACAATGGCTAATATAAGAACTAGGGTTACAATTAAGGTTAGTTTTAGGGTTAGGGTTAAGGGTAGTTTTAGTATTAGGGTTAAGTTTAAGTTTAGGGTGATATTTAGAGCTAGGGTTAGTTTTAGGATATGATTCAGGGTAAGGGTTAGGGTTAGGACTCAAATAAGGGCTAGGGTTACTGTTAAGTTTTGGTTCAAGTTTAGGATAGTGTTTCGAGCTAGGATGAGTTTAGCATGTGAGTCAGTGTCAGGTACACTTTTGAGGTTAGGATTAGGAGTCAAATTAAGTGTATGTTAGGTCTAGGTGTATTGTTAGGGTTTGGTTAAGTTAGGTTTAGGGTTAGGGCTAATGCTCGGTTTTGTTTTACTGCTAGTGGTAGGGTTAGGGCTTAGTTTTATGATTAGCGTTAGGATTGGATTTAGTGTTAGTGTGAGGCTTAGGCTTATGATTAAGGCTAGGACTAAGGATTGGCCAAGGGGTAGGGCTAGGGTTAGGGTTATGGCAAGGGCTAGGATTAGAACTAGTGATAGGGCTAGTGTGAGAATTATTGTTAGTCTTAGGGCTAAGGTTAGGGTTAGGGTTAGGGTTAGGGATAGGGCTAAATTAGGGCTAGGATTAGGTCTATGGTTAGTGTTCAGCTTAAGCATAGAATTAGGGTTAGATTTATAATTTAGTTTATGGTAAGGGATGCTGTTATAGCTAGTTTTAGAGGGAGGGTGATGTTTAGAATAATCATTAGGATTAGGGTTATGATTAAGGCTAGGTTTAGGGCTAGGATGAGGGCTAGTGTTTGTTTTATGATTAGGGCTAGGATTAGGAGTATGGCTAATTTCAAGTCTAGAATTATGTTTAAAGATAGTTTCAGGGTTTGGATTATGGGTATGTCTAGTGTAAAGTTTAGGTTTATGGTTATGGTCAGGTTTAGGGCTGGGGGTATTTTTAAGGTGAAGGTCAAGGTTAGGGTTTGGAATAGGTTAAAGCTTAAAGTTAGGGATTGAATTAGCATTAGGGTAAGGGTTTGGGTAATGATAGGCTTAGAATTAGGGTTCATGTTAGATTTAGGGATAGGGATAGAATTAGAGATAGGGTTAGGTTTAGGCCTAGGGTTAGCATTAGGGTTAGGGTTATTGTTATGGTAGTGTATAGGTTAGAGCTAGGGTTATGGTTATGATTAGGGCTAGGTCTAGGTTTAGGGTTAAAGCTCAGGTTAGGGCTCAGATTAGGCTAATGTAAGT
>NW_026000723.1:0-2471 GCF_001458135.2 Marmota marmota marmota | reverse complement strand
GGCATCTGTCTGCACCTACTTGGGCTCTTTTGTTAATGTCACATAAGTAGAAGAACATAGTTGGTCTTCTGTATGGACAGGATCTGCACTGGGGACCCAACCGACTTTGAGTAGAAAAAAGTATAAAACAAAGAGGGAAACTGCGTTTGTATTAAATGTGCAGACTTTCTTCTTGTCATCATTCCCTAAGCTATAGGGCATAATAACTCCTTATGTAGCAATTGCATTGTTTTTGTATCTCATGTTGTCTAGAGATGGGATAAGCCGACGCGTGTCCGTTACATGCAAATACTATGTCATCTTGTATCTTGGTATTCACGGAGGTCCCGGAACCAATCCACAGGAAGCTTCTGAGTCTGCTTTCTTTGACTTAGCATGATGCTCTTCAGTCCAATGCCTCTGATTCCTTCCCTTTTACTCCTAAGGAGTAATTGATTGGTTGGAGGCACTTTTGTTTCTCTATCTGCTAAATGGCACTAAATTATTTCCAGGTCTCAGTGATTGTGAATAAAGCCACTGTGTACCTTCCTATTCAGCTGCTGGTGTGGACATGTCTTCTACTTTCTTGAGGTAAATGCCCAGGAGCAGAATTTTTGGGTCTTACCATCAGTGTGTAACTTTTTGTTGTTGCTGTTTTTGGTTTGTTTGTTTTTTGGTACCAAGCATTGAACCCTGGGTGCTTAACCACTGAGCCACACACTTAGCCCTTTTTTATCTTTTATTTAGAGACAGGGTCTTGCTGAGTTGCTCAGAGCCTCACTAAGTTGCTGAGTCTTGCCTCCAACTTGCAATCCTCCTGCCTCAGCCTCCCAAGTCACTGGGATTACAGGTGTGCACCACCACACAGAGTCAGTGCATGCCTTTATAAGAAGCATTTTGTTGGGCTGGGGATGTGGCTCAAGTAGTAGCGCGCTCGCCTGGCATGTGTGGGGCGCTGGGTTCGATCCTCAGCACCACATAAAAATAAACAAAGATGTTGTGTCCACCGAAAAACTAAAAAAAAAAATATTAAAAAATTCTCTCTCTCTTAAAAAAAAAAAAAGAAGCATTTTGCATCCTTGCCAACAGTGTATGAATATCCCGTTGCCCTGTATTTCCATCGTGCTTGCTCTTGGCAATCTTTTTATCGTTGGCAGTTCTAGATGTGTAAGCCTTCAATCTTTGGTTCATTTGAAAAGGTTTGGTTGTTTATCCTCTCTTTACAGAGTACAAGAGTTCTGTAATACAAGCTTCTGTCAGATACATTTTGCAAGATTTTCCCATCTGTGGATTTTCCTTTCCCCTTTTCCTAATCGTGTCTTTAAGAGAACAGCTGCTTTTAATCCTGATGATGTCTACTTTTATCATTTTCAAAAATACTTGTACCTCATGTGTCCTGAGTTAGCAAGCCTCAGTTTTCCAGACTTTTCTCCTTGGTTCACGCTGAGAAATGTGTTAGTTATAGCTCTTTTTGTATAGGGTGCATTTTGAGTCAACTTGGAGGTTTGGTATCAAGCAACAGTCAAGACTCTTTTTTTTTTTTTCTTTGTCAATATCCAGTTGTCTCAGGACCCCCTGATGTTCAAAGTTGGGGTTTTCCCTTGGAAAAATCCTCAATGGGTACCATGTGGATTTGCCACTTGTGGGGTCATATTACACTTGGTATGCTCTGCTTTTAATCTTTTTTTCAATTTGCATCAGTGGGAGACCCGGAGTAGCCTCGGGTTTGCCAAATTGAACTTTAGGAGATGCAATTCATCAATGTCATGGACAAAGGATTGCTAGTACTGACTTAAAAGATGCATGAGAACAAATCCATTGCTTAGGAGCCATTTTCCCCTTGTCCCAAGAGCACAGTGACAACCAGTTAGCTGGCCACCCCATATATGGGGTCTTCTTTCCGGGGACTCCACCCTACAACTTCCCTTGCTGGTGGCTATCACCACATGACTAAGTTCCAGCGGTTGGAATGTGAGTGGAGGTCAAGTGCTCAAGGGCCTGTTCTGCACGGTCTTCCCAGCCCCCTCCCCCAGGATCTTGCCCACCTGGTTGGCAACTGCAGTAGCGAGGTCACGAGGAGAGAAGCTGCCTTTAGGACAGTCCCCTAGTGAGCCGCTGTTTTTGTTAAATAACTGAGATAAGGATTTAGCAGTACTGCAGGTAATAGCTCCATCGACAGACAGGAGTGACTTCTTCGGTAAGTATGGCACTTGAGAGCGGATCACCAGCCTTCAAACTGTGCAGTGTTCTGGTACATGGCCCCGGCTCAGAGCTGGGGGGTACTTGATGCCACGACACCCCCAGGATCTCCGTTCACCTTTATCAGCCCTGTGTTCCTTGATGCCACATGAGGTTGCCTTAGCAGGAAAGGACCACAGGCAGAGGATCTCTTATTTTACCCTCTGTGTCTGTGGACAAGATACCCCGAGAGGTTTTGGTCACCAGCCTTCTGGTTTGAGACATGAACTTTTTTTTTTTTTTTTTTTTTTTTT
>NW_026000722.1:0-2471 GCF_001458135.2 Marmota marmota marmota | reverse complement strand
CCCTGAGGGTCTCCTTCCATTTCCATGCAATTTCCCTTCTCTCTCCCTTTCCCTCCCACCTCTCATCCCTGTTTAATGTTAATCTTCTTCTCATGCTCTTCACCCCTACTCTGTTCTTAGTTACTCTCCTTATATCCAAGAAGACATTTGGCATTTGTTTTTTAACACCTTTAAATTAAAGCAAAGGCAGCTTTTAACTCCAGGAAGTAGAAAATAAAGATCAACTGGAAATACTCTAAGTCAACAAGAGAAATACATTTTAGAATCTTTTTATATGGTCAAATCTCTTGAACATAGCTTCTTTTAAAGTAGTCTATAAAATATTGCTAAGTTGATTTTAAACCCTATTGGGAATAATTACATCCAGTTACACAAAACCACTATGCTTTCAAATCTAAAGATTTATAGCTTATAACAAAAAAAAATGTGTGTGTGTATGTGTGTATGTATGTATGTATGTATGTATATATATATATATATATATATATAGATACACACATATATATATATATAATATGTATTTTATTTATATATATATAATATACATATAAAATTAAATATCCACATGGGCAGTCAATGTATATCTAATCAAAAACAATTCAAGTGCCTGTCCCCTGGAGATAGGCAGATGTTCTGCAGAATTTAATTGGCCAGATTTAAAGCTGCACTAATTATATTTTTAAACACCTAATTTTGCAGGTATGAAAATTGTATATCTTTTTTTTATAAATGCAATCCTTCTTCCATGCTTAAAAATCAATGATTTCATATTATGAAAGTTAAGTACAAACTTTATTTTAAATACTCTAAAATTTAAAGCCTTTTAGTCTGTTTATCTTTTGAATTTTTGATATTAAAGAACAAAATATGATGGTATAGTGGTTCTTAACAAAGAAATGTAACTCTAGGGCCAGGGATGTAGGTCAGTGGCAGAGTGCCTGCCTAGCATGTGCAAAACATGTGGTTCAATCCTTAGCACTGAGAAAAAAGTAAAGAAATGTAACACTTACTTTTTGTATTTAGTTTAAACTTTTCAGATCCTATATTTAATTTTCTGATAATAGTTAAAAATTAAGGTCTATTTACCCACCAAACGTTCTCTTGTACAATGGGAGGATCCAGCTTGAATCACTGCTCAAGCTACACATCGAGAAATGGCTTTAAATGACATTTTCAAACAGCATATAATACAGGAAATGACACTGAACCCTGGATGGCATCCTCAATTTAATATTCTTACTCTAGGGAATGGTGAAGGGTGGTTCAGGTAAGAGAACTTTGTAGTCCCAGGGTGGATCCTAAATGAAGACTCAGAGACCATATATGGTTCTTCTTGACTTCTTGCCTCCTTCCCAGTTCCTTCTCCACTCCCCTTATAAACTGCCCAAGGTTCTCATGTGGTCCCACCTTCTCTTTTTTTCAGAGAGTTAAATAATTTTATAGGCTCATGTGTAACACAATATTCAGCAATATACTGTTTTTTTCAGAGCAGTTCACCACTTTAAACATAGAAAAATTGGAGAAATTAGCACTTGAAAATTTAACTTTATTGTATAAGTCTTTCACCTCTTTTGTTAGGTTGATTCCCAAGTATTTTATTTATTTTTTTTTGAAGATATTGTGAATGGAGTGGTTGTCCTCATTTCCATTTCAGAGGATTTGTCGCTGATATACAGGAATGCCTTTGATTTATGCATGTTGATTTTATATCCTGCCACTTTGCTGAATTCATTTATTAGCTCTAATAGTTTCTTTGTAGACCCTTTTGGGTCTGCTAGGTATAGAATCATATCATCTGCAAATAGTGATAATTTAAGTTCTTCTTTTCCTATTTTTATGCCTTTAATTTCTTTCGTCTGTCTAATTGCTCTGGCCAGTGTTTCGAGAACTATGTTGAACAGAAGTGGTGAGAGAGGGCATCCCTGTCTTGTTCCAGATTTTAGAGGGAATGCCTTCAGTTTTTCTCCATTCAGAATGATGCTAGCCTGAGGCTTAGCATAGATTGCTTTTACAATATTAAGGTATGTTCCTGTAATCCCTAGTTTTTCTAGAGTTTTGAACATAAAGGGATGCTGTACTTTGTCGAATGCTTTTTCCACATCTATCGAGATGATCATATGGTTCTTATTTTTAAGTCTATTGATGTGGTGAATAACATTTATTGATTTCCGTATATTAAACCAGCCTTGCATCCCAGGGATGAATCCTACTTGATCATGGTGTACAATTTTTTTGATATGTTTTTGTATCCGATTCGCCAGAATTTTATTGAGGAATTTTTGCATCTAGGTTCATTAGAGATATTGGTCTGTAGTTTTCTTTCTTTGAAGGTCTTTGTCTGGTTTAGGAATCAGGGTGATGTTGGCCTCATAGAATGAATTTGGAAGTTCTCCCTCCTTTTCTATTTCCTGAAGTAGCTTGAAAAGTATTGGTATTAGTTCCTCCTTAAAGGTTTTGTAAAACTCTGCTGT
>NW_026000721.1:0-2471 GCF_001458135.2 Marmota marmota marmota | reverse complement strand
AAAAAAATTTCCCCCTATATATTTATATTGCTCTTGTATAGTTGAAAAGTCTCTCTTGCAGGGTTGGGTGGCGGTCTGCCTACCTTGCAGGCACGTGCAGTGGCTCTGCTCTGCCCCTCCTCCAATTGGTGTGACATGTCTACCATTCCTGTGGACCCCTGTGCCTGTTCTGCCAGTCAGTCATAGGTCTGCCTACATTGCAGGCGTGAGCGTCGGCTCTGCTCTGCCCTTACTCCAATTGGGGTGACGTGTCTACCACGCTGGTGGGTTGCTGGGCTTATTCCGGGCGTGGGAGGCGGCTCTGCTCTGCCCCTACTCCAATTGGGGTGATGTGACTCCCACGCCAGCAGGCCACTGGGCCTGTCCCGGGCGCGGGCGAAAACTCTGCTCTGCCCCTACTCCAATTGGGGTGACGTGTGTACCACGCCGGCAGGCCGCTGGGCCTGATCTGCTGTTCTGTCGCAAGTCTGCCTACCTTGCAGGCGTGGGCGGCGGCTCTGCCCTGCCCCTCCTACCACGCCCGCGGACAGCTGGGCCTGTTATGCTGGTCAGTCGCAGGTCTGCCTACCATGCGGGCGCGGGTGGCAGCTCTGCTCTGTCCCTCTGGCTTGATGACAAAGTGAGAGAGACTCGGGTGTTTGTGACTCACTTTCTTTACCAGGAGACCAACTGTTTCTGTCACCGCTGGTATCGATGACGTTCTCTCCTCCGCTACTTTCTGATGACATCAGATCTCTGCCATGTTGGTATCCCATGCGAATGGCAGCATTTTGTTCCATTTGCTGGGTGACCAAAGCAACGGGTGAGTCCTAACCGGCCCTCACAAGCCCCGTCTCAGTCCTGTTGCCACTGCCTATGAAGGCTCGGTTGGTATTTACCTCCACAGTATTCAGCAGGACCTGGACCAAGAAGCAGTTTCCATGTGTTCTTTATCCCTGGGCCAGAGCAGTTCTGGGAGCTGGAATTCGGCTGCTCCGTGCTCAGTGTATGTTCTGATAGGAGCAGGCTCCAAGAAGCAGTTTCCGCGGGTTATTTAGCACTGAGCCTGAGTAATTTGTCTGCAAGCCCAGGCAAATGGCAGCCTGAAATTACCTGTTCTATGGCTGAATGAGCTGCGATCAGTCGAAAACAGGGATGGTGACATCAGCTCTCCAAGATGGTGGCCGCTGGCTTCCTCTGTGGTCTAACCAGTGTGGAGAACCGAATTGTACCACTTCCTTCCCCCATCTCAAACCCCAGAATTCAGCACTGAGTACGGTGATTGCACAGCTGGCAGAAACCTGCAGAAACTGCAGTGCTGTATTTTTGCGTTGCTATCTCCTCGTTTCCCAGCACGCACCGCAGACTCTAGCCACTGGGCGATTTGCTGAATAAGCAGCGGGACCCTCCGTGTGGACAAATCTCTTGCGTTTGAGCCCCCGTAGCTGATCCTCGTGTGATGGAAATCCTTCCTCTAGGTTTTGGAGCACCCCAATTTTGCTGGCAATTCCTAGCAAGATAGCTTTTAGCCGTTCTAACTCGTCATTCTCCCGCACAGTGACGTGGTACACGGGGGTAATGCTCTCCCTTCGCCGCCATCTTCAGGATTAGGTTTAGATAAGAGTCAGGGTTATGGTTTGGATTAGGGTTTTTGTTAGGATTAGGGTTAGGGTTAGAGTTAGTGTTAGGATAAGTTTTAGGGTTAGGTTTAGTGTTAGGGTTTAGATTAGGGTTAGGGTTAATGTTAGGGTTAGGGTACTTGTTAAAGTTCATGTTAAATTTACGGTTTGTGTTAGCATTAGGATTCGTGTTAGTGTTACCATTAGGGTTAGTCTTAGGTTTAGGTTTAGGGTTAGAGTTAGGGTTAGGATTAGTGTTTGGGTTAGGGTTAGTGTTAGGTATAGGGTTAGGGTTATGGTTAGGTTTAGTGTTAATGTTAAGGTTAGGGTTAGGTTTAAGGTTAGTATTAGGGTTAGCGTTAGGGTTTGGGTGAGGCTTAGGTTCAGTAGTAGGGTTAGTGTTAGGGTTAGTGATTGGGTTAGAAAAAAGGTTAGTGTTAATTAAGTGTCAACATTCATGTGAGGTTAGGGTTAGGGTTATGGTTTGGGTTGTGGTTTGGGTTAGGGTTAGAGTTAGGGTTAGATTTAAGGTTAGGGTTAGGGTTAGAGTTTTGTTAGGGTTAGAGTTAGAGTAAGGGTTACTGTTAGGTTTAGGGTATAGTTTTAGGGTTCATGTTATGGTTTTTGTTAGGGTTTGGGTTAAGTTTAGTCTTAGGGTTAGTGGTAATTTTAGGGTTAGGGATAGGGTTAAGATTCGTGTTAGTGTTAGAGTTAAGGTAAATGTTATGGTTAGGGTAGGGTTACGTTTAGATTTAAGATTAGGGTTAGTGTTAGGGTTAGTGTTAGGGTTTGGTTAGGTAAAGGTTAGTGTTTGGTTTAGGGTTAGTGGTTAGGTTTAGGTAAAGGTGAGGGTCAGGGTTAGATTATGGTCAG
>NW_026000720.1:0-2471 GCF_001458135.2 Marmota marmota marmota | reverse complement strand
AAAAAAAAAAAAAAAAAAAAAAAAAAACTAGCAGTACTACTTCATAGGACCAAAATTTTTATTGAGCCACCTTAACAAAATATGCTAAAAATTGGGGCTGGGGATGTGGCTCAAGTGGTAGCGCGCTCGCCTGGCATGCGTGCGGCCCGGGTTCGATCCTCAGCACCACATACAAACAAAGATGTTGTGTCCGCCGAAAACTAAAAATAAATATTAGAATTCTCTAAAAAAAAAAAATATGCTAAAATAATAATATCCTTTTAAATTGTCTGCCTTTTCTACAATTTAACAGTAAGTCTAATTAAATAAACTATTTTCATGCCATTACAAGTAAGGCAAAACATTGAGTAGATAATTACTAACTCTTTATGAAAGTTTTGAATTTTTATGTAAATATATAAAAGTACTTTCAATTCTAAATTTAACTCCCTCTTTCTTATCCCAACAATAGATGTGATTAAATTCTGACTCAGCTTAATTAAATATCTTACATATGGTTGCTTCCTCAGATTTTTGTTGTTGTTTTCTTCCAAACTTAGCTGACGTTGGAATTATTGGGGGAATCTTCAAAAATCATGATGACATTGAGATTTAATTTGGAATGTTAAATATTCCTCAGGTGATTCTAATGTGTAGCAAAATTTGTGCCCGTTGCCCACAGATCAGATTGAACCTTAGACTAATTACACCAAAATCTCTGGAGAAAGAGAGGTGACCAAGGCATTAGTATATTTAAAAGCATCCCAGGTGACTACTGTGTGCAGTCAACATTAAGAATCCCTATTTTAGAAAATCATAAAAGAATCCAGCGACATTAGGAAAGAATCAAATCTTTAGTACTAAATGACTGCAAATAGGAAGCAATAGGGGATTCAAAAAAACGTAAGAGTTTTAAATTTTGAAGGAAACTAATATTTAATATAACCCCCTCATTTTCTGAATGTAAAGTAATTGACTTACTTAATGTCCCACATCTGCTAAGTGAAAACTTATCCATTATTTCCATCACACATGTTTATATATGAGGACATTAAAATACCTCTATTACTTTCTTTCTATAGTTCTAATATTTTTGCTGGGAGATGAGTATAGAGCAGGACACTCATATTCGCTGTCACACAACTTGGAAAGATGGATTTTTGTTTTAGATATATGTAGATGTTTTTAACTGGTGATTGGTATGGTTTGAGTAAACCAAGAGGTATCCAAAAAAGATATTAATTTTAGATACTTAAGAATGATAAAGTAGTATTCAAATGTGAAACCAGATTGACTTGGAATCATTAGCAAAATGAACAAATTAAATAAATGTGGCTGAAGAGAGAATATGCAGAGAGGACATCAGAGGAGTAAGTTCTGAATCTTAAAAGGCAGCCATATTCAGAGAGGTGGAGGGAAATGAGACAGGGAAAGAGATAGTCAAATGCTTAAAAATTTTTATGATATTGAACACAAGATGATATAGTAATCACTCAAATATATGTTATTTGGTCAAGTGACTAAATGAAACAAAATATGATATATAGTGTTTTAAACTTTTTCTTGAAAAACAGATTCACTGCGAAGTACCAGAAAAGGCACTGAACTTGTCTGGCTTTTGGCTTCTTCTGTCTCCTAATAGCTATGTGAATTGTGGTAAATAGCTTCTTCTTCCTGAGTCTATTTTCTCATTTGTAAAATGGGGCTATTCTTCCTTCACAGAGATATTCAGAGGGTTAAGTGAGATAGTATATGCCAAACCATAATGCACTGCAGTAATCTCATGTCAGTCGGAGTGAAAATTTGGATTTGGACAAACTCATGTTCAAATGCTGGCCTTAATTACTATGCCTCTGGAACAGATTACTCGAGATGTATGAGGTAATGGAAATAATATGAATACCTTTATCATAATTTTTGGTGTCTTACAAGAATTAAACAAGATAATGAAGAAGGGAAAATCCAAAACATTTATAAATTTTATTTCTCTATTTTCATTCATGCTACAAATGCAGTAGTCAAAATGTTTATGGTTTTATCTTTCTTTTACTCTGCATTCCCATAGTTTCTTTTCCTTCCTATACTTTTCTTTGTAAAATTTTCTTTTCTCCTATTACTTGATCTCATTGCTCCCTATATATATATATCTTTTTTTTAAAAATTTTTATTGTTGGTTGTTCAAAACATTACAAATTTCTTGATATATCATATTTCACACTTTGATTCAAGTGGGTTATGAACTCCCATTTTTACCCCATATACAGATTGCAGAATTACATCAGTTACACATCCATTGATTTACATATTGCCATACTAGTGTCTGTTGTGTTCTGCTGCCTTTCCTATCCTCTACTATCCCCCCTCCCCTCCCCTCCCCTCCCCTCTTCTCTCTCTACCCCCTCTACTGTCATTCATTTCTCCCCCTTGTATTATTTTTCCCTTTTCCCTCACTTCCTCTTGTATGTACTTTTGTATCTGTCTCTTATACACAT
>NW_026000719.1:0-2472 GCF_001458135.2 Marmota marmota marmota | reverse complement strand
CTCTCTCTCTCAGGACCATGGCCACTGAGCCACCCCCAGCCCCTCTGTGACACTAATGCTGAACTGAAGAGTTCTAATTCTGAACTGTGTTCAGAAGCTAAGCTTTGTGTCACATTGAACTTAAGCTTTTTACTTTTATTTTTTGGTACCATGGACTGAACCCAGGGGCACTTCACCCCTGAGTTTCGTCCCCAGCCCTTTTTATATTTTATGTAGAGACAGGGTCTTTCTGAGTTGCCGAGGCTGGCTTCCAAATCTCGATCCTCCTTCCTCAGCATCCTGAGGTACTGGGATTATACATGTGCACAATCACACCTGGGTTTTACATTTAAAATTTTTCTGTCTATTGTTTTTCCTTCATTTCTCCTTTTATTTTCCCTTTTTATTTCCTATTTTTCAGGGTCTCACTATGTTTCCCAGGCACTCCTGAAACTCCTGGGTTCAAACCATCCTCTTGCCTCAGTATGCTGAGTAACTATGGCTACAGATGTGTGCTGTGGTGCCTGGCTTACTTTTCCTTAATTAAACATGTGCCAGTGATTTTATTTAACTCATTAATTAAACATATGAACCATATTCCAACAGCTCAGGAGGCTGAGGCAGGAGGATAGCAAGTTGGAGGCCAGCCTCAGCAACTTAGCCAGACCCTGAGTGACTCAATGAGACCTTGTCTTTAAATAAAATATAAAAGGGGCTGGGGATGGGGCTCAGGGGTTGAGGGACCCTTAATTCCATTCCTGGTACCAAAAAGAACCCCCCCAAAATGTGACCAGTAAGATACCACAATCTTTCAAATACCTGAATATTAATATTTTTAAGAACTCAAATTTTAAAAACACCATTTTTCTGGGCTGGGGCAGGGGCTCAGTGGTAGAGACCCACCTAGTATGTGTGGGGACCTGGATTCCATCCTCAGCACCATATAAAAATAAAAAATAAAAAAAATAAAGGAATTGTGTCCATCTACAACTTAAAAAATATTTTAAAAACCCCATTTTTGTGAGACAAAAACCTGATAAAACTGGTCTTCACACAGTTGCTTGTGTTTCAATGGCTCAGCGGGAACTGAAATGCTTTAAAATTTGAAAAAGTAGAGGTCACCAGGCACATTTGATGAGAATCGCCCCTGGGGTGGGGGCGTGGGGGACACAGCAGAGGCTTTTGATGGCAGCAGGTGAGGAGAAACTTCTAGATCCTGCCACAGAATGAAAGGGCAAGCCTTGGCCTCCCCTCAGACAGGAGCCTTCTGTCCCTGCACCTTTGACTTCCTGCAAAGCTGCAGAGGGAGGGAGAGAGGGTCATCTGTCCCCTCTGTGCCACTCCCTTGACGTGATAAAGGTCCCTGTCAGGGACTTAGAAACCTGAGCCAGCAGATGAATCCCATATCCTTTGTGCTGTCGTGGTCAGAGACAGTGCCTGCAGCCCCTCTCCTGGCCACCAGCTGGGCCCATGGTCCACTGGGCCTTCCCCTGTCTACTTGTCACCACTGATAAACTTCTAGACAAATATGAGTAGCTAAGAGATGAGAATGCCTTTCATTTCCTCCTGGAAAAATATCATATCACTGTCCCCTGACAGTGAGTATGGGCAGGCATTCCATTTGGAGGAATTTCCTCTTTGCAGAATATAAAAGGTTCTATTAAAAAAAAATCAAAGTAGCCTTAAAGCCCAGACTTTTCCAAGCTTGACAGAGATTTCTGACACCTTCATGTTGTCTGGGAAATTTCTTTCTTTCTTTTTTTTGTACCAGGGATTGAACCCAGTGGCCCTAGACCCCTGAGCCCTATCCCCAGCCCTATTTTGCATTTTATTTAGAGACAGAGTCTCTCTGAGTTGCTCAGGGCCTTAGTGTTGTGGAGGCTGGCCTCTAACCCATGATCCTCCAGCCTCAGCCTCCAGAGCTGCTGGGACTCAAGGTGTGTGCAGCTCCTCTAGTCTTTGCTTGGGAAGTTTGTCTTGGGGTTCAGGAGCTGGGAATTTGGTTCATCAAATACAGAATGTGGCTTCTCTTTTGGGTGTTTTCCAAAAGGCCCATTTATAGGCTCTCAGGTGGATCCCAGGCAGAGGAGAGCTGGCCCTTAGCTTCCAGTCTTGAGTGTCCTTGTCCTGGTTGGGTTTCTGGAGAAGACAAGGCAAGGGATAGTGTGATAAGATAATGCCCCCCCTTGAACAGTGGGAAGGGGCCTGAGTGTCTGATCCTGTGGCCATGTGTCTCTGCCTTTGGGACATTTCTATATCAGCTCACACAGAGCCCAATGTCCACCTGCCAGCAGAAGTCCTCTGTGGCCTTCCCATTTGTCAGGATAGCAGTGAGCCTCTTGTTTATTTTATTTTTTTTTCTTTTGAGGAGGGGCACCAGGGATTGAACCCGGGGCACCTAACCACAGAGCCACCTCCCAGCCATGTTTTGAATTTATTTGGAGACAAGGTCTCACTGAGTTGATCAGGGACTCACTGGGTTGCTGAGGCTGG
>NW_026000718.1:0-2472 GCF_001458135.2 Marmota marmota marmota | reverse complement strand
TTCAGCATTAAATCAAAAGCTCCCCAAGTAGATTTCTTTGTCTATTTATTTATTTATTATTTATTTCGGTACCAGGGATGGAACCCAGGGGCCCTCAACCACTGAGCCCTGTCCCCAGCCCTTTTTATATTTTAGTTAGAGACAGAGTCTCATTGAGTTGCTCAGGGCATCACTAAGTTGCTGAGGCTGGCCTCCAACTTGTGATCCTCCTACCTCAGCCTCCCAAGCTTCTGGGATGGCTGGCTGCTCTTGCCTGTCTTGTCAACAGCACCAAAAGAACACAAGCATTCCAATCAACACATCACAGAAGCATTTTTAAGATGAAACATTTCAAAGCACTGGAAAAGCAACAGCCATCTGTCACTCCAACGTGACACTCACCGAGAGCCCTGCAAAAGTTCTCCATCAGTACCTCTGTCTTCTTGATCTCCATAGAGTAAACTTTGCTCCCCACCATGGTGCAGAAAGGCACCTTTCTCCCAAGCTCCTGAGCAATCGCCAGGGCCAGGGCTGTCTACAGAGGCAAGAAAGGAAAGATTTTTATTTTATAGTCTTGAAAACATAATTCAAAGCCATCTATAAAAAATTTATTCAAGAGGCTGAACATGGTGTCACATACTTTTTATCCCTAAGACTCAGGAGGCTGAGGCAGGAGGATGGGAAGATGGAGGCCATTCTCAGCCACTTAGCAAGGCCCTGAGCTACTCAGTGAGACGTGTCTCTAAATAAAATATAAAAGGGTTGGGGATGGGGCTCAGTGGTTAAGCACCCCTGGGTTCAATCCCTGGGTTCAAAAAAAAAGAAAAAAAAAACAACACAAACAAATCAGGAAGGATTTATCACATGAGCTTCATTTTATGTTAAAAGGCCAGGAAATAGTGGATAATATGTGAGGCCAAATCTGGAAGCAGTGTGTTGGTCTGCAAGCTCCCCTGGACCGTGCCCTGTGGTCAACTATAAATTGACACTCAGTAACCTAACTTAGGTTGGCAGATGCTAAAGAGAACCAGGTGGAACAGACATCTTGTCAAATACCAAGTTATGGAAAGCAAATGCTCTCAAGTGGGCCCGGGACTGGGAAATGCCATGGCCTCTGAGTGCCACTTCATCCTCCCTCATTTATGAAACAAGAATGAGGTCAGACCCCAGGTGTGCAGGCCACGCAGAGCCTCCTGAGTTGCTGAGGGCCTCACTAAGTTTCTGAGGCTGGCCTCCAACATTTGATCCTCCTGCCTCAGACTCTGAACATGCTGGGACAAGGCCAACTGGAGCTGCTGCTTCAAAGATGGCCCAGGGAAGGCTCCTCTTAGATTTTCTTTTCAATGCCAACCTGGGGGATGATCACCGATCACTGTGGGGCAAAATCCACTAGCCCATGGGGCAGAGGCTGGTTCTAGTTCTTATATCCCCCCTGTTTTCCAATGTGGTCTTGAGCACACAATAGTGCTAATGCTGGATGGCCTCATCTGATGAACTAAAATACAGTTTAGATTACAAGGAGCCAATGAGCTGCCCACAGGATGGTTTGGTTGGGACCATGTAGTCTTAAATGTGCCTTTAAACTTGCCTTTTTTTGTGGGGGGATTGAACCCAGGGGCCTTCAGCCTATGAGCCCCATCCTCAGCCCTATTGGGTATTTTATTTAGAGACATGATCTCCCTGAGTTACTGGGGGCCTCGCTTTTGCTGAGGCTGGCCTCAAACTTGCTATCCTCCTGCCTCAGCCTCCCGAGCCAGCTACTGGGATTGAAGGCATGTGCTACTGTGCCCAGCTCTTGCCATTTTTTGAAACTTAGGAACTTTCATGTAGAAATCCAGCTATTTGGCTTCTTTTGAGAAACCAGGTCTGGACCCAGTGGCCCTCTTTTAGTGACAGGGCACCACATTTTTGGGCTTAGCCAGTCCCTTTGCCTGCCTTGCTTCCCAAATGCTTAGGCACCTGAGTGGGCAAGCCCAAAGCATGTGTTCTAATAGCAAATGGAAAATGTCTAGAATAGAACACAGAGGGATGCGATTCCAACACCACAAGGCCCAGGGGAGGCCACAGGCAGCTCTGCCCACCTGTTTTATTTTGCTGGTTCTGGGAATGGAACCCAGAGCCTTGTATGTGCCAGGCAGCTGCTCCACCACTGAGCCCCAGGCCCAGCATTTTTCATTTAAAGACAGGGTCTCACTGAGCCTCTGAGGCTGGACTCCACCTTGAGATCCTCCTGCTTCAGCCTCCCAAGTTGCTGGGTTTACAGGTGTGAGCCACTGTGCCTGGTTTTCATGTCCACCTTCTACCTAGAATGTCTCTTCCCTGTTCTTTCACAGCCCCCAACTCCCCATTCTCAGTTTCCAGTGTCAAAACAGTGACCACATCCCACTGAACAGCGTCCCTGCCTCCCTCCACCTAATACTGAAGGGGTGATCATTACCCTTCCATTCAAATAGGATCAATACTTGGTTAATAATGGTTCCATGTCTGTCCATC